>NC_089525.1:33580620-33743120 GCF_963924715.1 Thunnus thynnus | reverse complement strand
CAAATGAACAGTCTGACGTCCTGCTGGCGCCTCCTACAGGCTGCAGCCTTCATTACAGCCAAAATACTAAAGGTCAGGAGAGGTCATGAGGTCATCAATGCTCGTCATGGTCTTTATTTTTCTTCTTCTACTAACAAGTATTGCGTCATATATCTTCCTCTATTAAAAACATGTGAGTGATGATCATGTTAAATACTCTACGTATAACGAGTCTGTTTGTTGTGTTTTTGTCAACAATAATGATTCAGATTGAGTCTTAACTCGTCAGCGAGCCTCGCTGCTGCACGGGGAGACGTGTTCCCGCACACTCAATCACACTGATGTTTGGTGAACGTGTAATAAGTGATAACAGCAGGATCTGCTGCAGTAGATGAGATTCTTCAGTGTTTTGCCTTTTTATTTTAGTATTCTGAGTATTTATTGATTTTTAGTTTTTATGCAGAGTAATTTATTTTGCTTTTTATAACGGTATTTATGAGATGGATGATGTGTCCTGTTAAATTATTTGGTTGTGAGCAGCAGCAGCACTGTGTGTCCTCTGGGACAGTAAAGTCTTATCTTATGAATGAATTAATGTTTCCTGCTTTCTTTAGTCCTTTATGACAGTAAACTGAATATATTTGAGTTGTGGACAAAATAAGACATTTGAGGACGTCACCTCGGGCTTCATGAAACACTGATCAACAATTTTTGGACCAAAACTGAACAACAAACTAATCAATAATGAAAAGAATCATTAGTGAATTGAACAGGATTCTGTCTGTTTGTTGCTCTTGTAAAAGGAAACAGATGATGAAGCAACTACAGCTGCAATGATTAGTCCATTGACAGGAAATTAATTGCCAACTGTTTTGATCAATGATTAGTTCTCTGATTGCAGCTTCTTAAAATATAAATATTTTCTAGTTTCTTTGGTCCTTTATGACAGTAAACTGAAGATCTTTGTGAAACACTGATCACGTTTCACCATTTTCTGACATTTTATGGAACAAACAACTAATCAATTAATTAAGAAAATAATCAGCAGAGTAATTGAAAATGACAACTCAGACAAAGAAAGAAAGAAAACGTATTAAAATAAACGGACGCAGCAGAAATGTTGAGATGGATTTTTCTACATCTTGTAAATTAGATTTCGACCTCTGAGGAGGCAGAAACACCCTGCTGGGTGTGTGTGTGTGTGTGTGTGTGTGTGTGTGTGTGTGTGATGGCGGTATCTCAGTTAATAACAGTTTCATACCCATAATTGAAGTAGAGCTGTCATCGTCTCCATGGAAACTCACCTTCAGCCTCCTCTATAGATGCTGCGCTGCGTCATGATGCTCTGGCTGCTTTCAGAGAGGATCGTCAACAACTCTGCAGCTTTTTAGTCTCTTTTAGCTCCTAGTTTTTAGTTTTGTGGCACATTTGTGTCAAACCTCCTGTTCTTTAAGGACACAGTTAGAGACCAGCTGCTGAAGAAAGTGGAACACGGAGCAGCTGAAGAGTCAGATATGTTTCTCAGGAGTTAGTGAGACCATGAAGAGATTATTGGATTTACATTCAAACACAACTCTAGTGGGATGATCATGATGCTAACATGTTAGCCACAGCTACTTTATAAACTCACAATGTGTCAGATGTTGTGGACTTCTTCATTTCTTTATGAATATTTAGGTTGTTTGATAATCAATTCATTGTTATAATTATTTTTCAAGCAAAAATGTCAAAACATTCACTGGTTCCAGCTTCTTAAATGTGATGATTTTATGTTTTTTTTTGTCATATATGAAAGTAAACTGAATGTTTTTGGATTTTGAACAGTTGGTAATTTAAATAAATGACTTTGGGCTGTTATAAATATATATATATATATATATATATATATATATATATATATATATATATATATTATAACAAGCGTTTTTCACAATTTTCTGACAATGATTAGTTGATGAATCAATCAGAGCTGCAACTAATGATTATTTTCCAGATTAATTGTTTGGTCTATAATGTAAAACAGTTTCCTGAAGCTGGAGGTGATGTTATCAGATATTCAGTTTATTATCACACAAAGACAAAGAAAGCAGCAAATCCTCAGAATTGAAATGATAAAAACAGGTAAAATCTGGTGTTTTTGCCTGAAAAATGACTTAAACGATTAATCAATTATGAAAATATTTTCCGATTGTTGGATCATTTCAGCTGCTGCTCTTAAATCTTTTCACTGGTTCTTACAGAAGAGATCTTAAAGTGCTGGTTTATTAACCTCTCGGATCAAAACAGGTTTCTGATCTGCTTGAAGGTCTTTTAGATCTTCAGGAAGCAGACGGGGTAAAGAGGCTGCGTTCACGTTACGCTTAAACTGGAAGAAACCTGAACGAACAAACATGAATCCATGTTTATGATTTGATGTTGTTGTTCTTGTACATATTTCAGTTAAATCTGTGCCTGTGTGGCATCAGATCTGACTAAAACATCAGCGTTGAGCATTAAGGCCTGTAAGCTGAATGCAGACTTATCACTGCACTGTAACTGCTTCTGTATTTATGTTGAATCAAAACAACTTTATTGTCCACAGTCGACATCAAGTAAAACAAACATTTTACACTACATTAGATGCAACTTGGTGAAAAACAAAGAAAGGAATAAATTGTTAAAATAACTTTAAATAATTTAAAGAAGTAAAGTGCAGGTATATGTGTTTCAGAACAATGTCGGCATGTCCGTTAATTACCAGTTTAACTGAAAGCAGCAGCTGAACGTGATGATTCAGGTCATGAAGACAAGAGTCTGTCTGTCATCGGTTCAGCTGCGTCGTCACAGCGACAGACTAACGAGTTGTTGTGAACAGTCTGATGTTGCTCTGCCGAGTCCGACTGGAGAGTTCAGCTTGTTTCTGACAGTCGGGGATTCAAACCAGGACACGATGCTGAATGTAAGAAGATTGTTTTTATACATCACGCTGTGTCTGCCCGGCTGAAGAGAAGCAAGAGAGAAGTTTTGAAGGAAATGAATATAGAAATAAAAACATTTGATACAGAAACATGAATCCTGAGATGTGAAGACTGAAACGATGATGCTCCACTTTTTTTGTTTTTTGATGCCACATCTTCCACTCGGCAACGTGACGCCGAATCCTGCAGGAGTCAAACCACCAGACAACACGCTCTGTGTGTGTGTGTGTGTGTGTGTGTGTGTGTGTGTGTGTGTGTGTGACCTTGACTACTGCCTCCGCCTCTGGGGTTGGAAAGCCTGATTCCCCCCTAAAAACCCGCCTTTATACACACACACGCACTCCTGCAGGCTGTTGTCATGGTGTGAGCCATTACTGCTGCCCTGTGGGTGGTTTTCAGCTACACAAGCAAGTGTGTGTGTGTGTGTGTGTGTGTGTGTGTGTGTTGCACTAAATCCGTCTACAAACAAGTAATGTTGGTTTAATTTTTACTCAAACCTCCTCCTCTGTCTGTAAAGCGTTGTGTTGCCTCGTCGCAGTGAAAGCTGCAGCGGTTCAGTCGTTCAGATCTTTATTGTTCCTCTGAGGTCAGCGTAGTGAAGGTTTCATCATCCTGTGTCTTTGTTCATCATCCAGCGTGAACAAAGACATGTCGTTTTCTCTCTTAGTCTGACTCAGTCTGCATGAACATTAAATTAAAAAAAGCAGTTTTTGTGCAGAAACAACCTGCTTCCACAGCAGGAGTTTCAGTTTGTTTCTACAAACACCTTCGTCTACATGAAGACGCCAAACTGTGTGATTCTCCTCCTACTGGGCATGTGCAGAGGACAGACGAGCGAGTCAGCCACAGAAAACCAGCGAAGAAGAAACGTTGTACTGTTTCTGTTTAGTTTATTGCAGCAGATTCCAACAGTCTGAGCAGAGAAAGGTAAACATATTCTGAGGTTTTACAAAACTTTCCAGTATTGACTTTCCTGTGTGTCGATCGATCAGGTCACAGTGAAATATCTCAGTAATTAGAGTTTATAATATTTTCTGATCATGTTATTGTTCTCCAGAGGATCAACCTTTAGATTTAATGACTCATGAGCCTTCAGAGGAAACTTGTTAGATACAGTTTTGTTCCATATTAATAAAGTTTAATTGTTAGCATCGCTCATAAATGCTGCATGATTGTGTAATCCGACATAATGAGTTAAAGTCAGATAATATTCAGTTTAACAGTAAAGTAATGAGATCATACATACTGTTGTTGTGGCAAACACACACACACACACACACACTCTGTCCTCAGGTTCTGTGTGTTTCCTGGAGAGTCCAAGACGTTGTGAAAGCAGCTGATGAATATTTGATGTGAGTGCTGGGAGGTCGGGTTGCACTCAGACACACAACAGGCAGAGAAAACTCATCTGAAGGACTCGTTCACAGTTCAAGTCGTCTTCTGTTGTCGTTCTGCTGCAGAGTGAAACCTCCTGAACCGACCGAGCTGGAGATGAAACCACCGAACACAAAACACCTGATGTGTCTTATAATGATTTAATATTCATCTGACGTGTAACTGAGACACAGACTTTACATATTATGGATTTTATTTGATGCAGAACGGTACGTTTAGTTAGAATGAACAGACTGAATATAATTTTATTTGGTTTGGTTTATCTACAACCAGCTTCAACGATTAGTTGATTATTCAATCGGTAGATAAATAGAAGATAAACTGGCAAATATTTTGATAATAAATTAATCATTTTACTCATTTTTTAAGCAAATATGCTAAATATTTGCTGGTTCCAGTTTCTCAAATACAAAGATTTGCTGCTTTTCTCCATTTTATATCATTATAAACCGAATATATTTTGGTTTTGGACTGTTTGTCGGACAAAACGAGACATTTGAATACGTCATTTTTTATTATCTGACATTTTATAGACTAAACTATAAATAAAGAAAATATTCATTAATTGCTGCCCTACTGACAACATCCGAATAATGTTATGATCAGACTTTTTTCAAGGAAAGAAGGATGAAGTCTCTGACTTATAGCTCCACTCAGATTTATTCAGGATTTGTCTGACCAGAGAAATACTGGAGACTCAGAGTTAAATGCTAACATCATCTGTTAACAGGCCGACACAGCCGTCTGTAGAGCTGTAAACACTGGACAAATTGATCATAAAAGCAACGTTTTTAAGAAGCAGGTTATAAAACATATCATATCAAACAGTCTCAGATCTTCATGCAGGACCTTTCCAGTCGCTCCTCACTGGGAACTAAAGGACACAACAACAACCTTTTCATACCATTCAGGTCAAATTTGACCCATTTTTACATTTGACAGCAGTAAAAACACCCTGAACATTCTTCTTTTAGCCTGACATTTTATGACTTTTCCCAAAGTTCAAACCAGCTCAGCAGCTACAACAACATGCTGCTCTGACACTGATGCTTCAGTATTAATAACCTCATGATGTCATATATCATAGTACAAGCAGTGTTAGAGCAGCATGTTACTGTTGTAGCTGCTGGAACTACTTTATATACAGTTAGCTAGTTTAGTCCAGTGGTTCCCAACCTAGGGGTCGGGGCCCTCCAAAGGGTCAGCAGATAAATCTGAGGGGTGGTGAGATGAGTAATGGGAGAGGAAAGAAGAAAAAACAAAGTTCAGAGACACAAACCTGTTTTCAGTTTCTGGACTTTGTTTTGTGACACACTGGATAATTTTACCTCCTTCGGTGTTATTTGAATGAAACCATGTGAGAGGTTTAGAGTGGAAATCGCTGTTTTGGTGGAGCTGTTAACAACTCATAGACATGTGAGATGTAACAAGGAGCCAAAACTACACTCTGTTATTTTGTAAGGCTACAAGCCAAAAAGGTTGGAACTACTGGTTTAATCTTTAACAGCGTGTTGTATTTAACATATATACAGTGTAGAGGACCCTGAACTACAGATTAGCTCTCAGTCAAACACACACACACACACACACACACACATATTACACACACTCTTTCTCTCTCTCGCTCTGTAGTAACAGTGCTGATGAGTGTTTGGTCTGAGGCAAAGTGCTGACATTGTGATATGTTGAGTAAGCTGTGTGTGTGTGTGTGTGTGTGTGTGTGTGTGTGTGTGTATCAGGAGGACAACATGTGACCCACTGCCTTCAGCATGTGACTGTGTGTGTGTGTGTGTGATTTTATGTTTTTGGACATGACCTTTGACCTCGTGTTCTCGCTTTTCTTTTTGAGGACACTCAGTCTTTGTTTTCCTGCCAGTTGGAGCGCTGATGCTCACAGAGCTGATTAACACCAACAGAAACTAAACTAGTGTTTGTCATTACTGTGACATTAGCTGCAGGGCTGCAAACTAACGATTATTTTAATTAACGATTAATCGTTTTGTCTTTAAATGTTTTAATTTTAAAAAGCTCAAGGTAACGTATTCAAATTGTTTGTTTTATTCTACCAAAAGTCCAAAACGTCTCATATGACAGCAGTCGTAGGGCTAAAATGAATAAATAAAAAGCAGCGAGCAGTCAGATAAAACGTGACTGTCAGAGCAGCGATGGAAACATCTCAGAACAGTTAGGGCTGTAGTCTGCTGGTCGACTGGTTTATTAGTTGGTCGATATGCTCTCGTCCGACTAAATTCTCATTGGTCGAATAATCTCCGTGTTATTTTCATAAGGAGAAAAGTGCTACATCAACAGCTTTCCAGGATTAATCCATTATTTCCTGCGGCAGGAGGGACAGACTAACAAATAACAAACAAATTAATAACAAATTACAAACTTTGAACTCGCCAACCTGATGGAGCCTGCTGGGTCTAACTGTACTCAACGTTTACTGAACGTTTACTGAATCAGCGTCTCTCCTGTATCAACGAACCCCCGCCAGGCCAAAAGATATTTTTTTAATGCCAAAAATAACGCTAAATATCGGTAGCGTAACTCCGTTTAGGAATAGGGCAGCGCTTAGTATGTTTGCGTAGCGAGTGGGAAAGAGCGGCGGGAAAGTGACGGTGGATGCGAGCGGAGCAGAAGTAAAAGGTTAGCAGTAAGTTGTCAGTCTGGCGGTAAATGTACAGCACAGACTACAGTGTGTCAGTTAATAAATGCTAAAAAGTCACGTCTGTGTAAAGGAGGTTAGCTCCAAAGTTAGCAACAATAGGTTAGCTTAACCTGAAGATGGTAAACAAAGAAATGTGAGTTCACTGTGCACTCTGTCCTGTTACAACCCCCCCAACCCACCCGCGACCAATCAATTAGTTGAAAATTATGTACGATTTCAGTCGACCAAGATTTTCTTTGGTTGACTACAGCCCTACAGAACAGACGACTGAATCTGAGCCAACTGACAAATCAGACTGAACACAACTCGACTGACGGCTGAACGGATGCGTCTCAGCTGCTTGTGGATGGCGGTTTTCCATCAGTGTGTTATTACATGTTCACAACATCTTATACTGTCTATGTTATGTCTCCTCTCTGATAAATATGAAAACAAGAAAACGACAACGACGTTTGTTAGATGGGTAGAAAATCTAAAGTCAACAATAAGACAAGGAAACAAACAAGATGAGAACGTAAAACACAAACTGGCTGAATATTTAGAGATGAAAAGAGGAAGATGAAGAGGAGGGAGAGGAGGAGGAGGAGCAGGAGGTGACGGGAAGTCTCTGTACTGAATCAGATCAGCTTCCTCACACAGAGAGAACCATCTGTCTACCAGAACCAGAGTGTGTGTTCAGCCCTGCCCACTCATTTACCAGAGATGAGTAATGGGACGGTCCAAGCAAATGGACAACGAGTGTGTGTGTGTGTGTGTGTGTGTGTGTGTGTGTGTGTGAAATTCACTTTCATTAGATTACTTGTTTAAATCTCTCTCTTTGTCTCTCTGTGAGTTTCAGGTATCGCCGTTTCCTCTCAGGCGACCATCTGCCACACTACAGCGTACAGTGTGTGTGTGTGTGTGTGTGTGTGTGTGTGTGTGTGTGTGTGTGTGTATGTGTGTGTGCGTGTGTGTGTGTGTGTGTTGATTCTGCAGGATTGAATCTATCATCCAGACGATGTTGTCAGATGTTTTAATGCAGATTATTAATCATCATCAGTAGAAAAACTCTGTGGTTAAAACAGAAACGCGTCTCTGTGACTTCAGTCGACTTTGATTATTATTATCATCAATTTATGATCCAGTTTGGAGATGAAGGATATGTTTTCCAGTTGGATTTCATTTTTATTTTCTGCTGGGTGTCTCTGTTGTTCAGTTTGTTGTCGGGAACTTTTACTTTACGTTCTGTGTTCAGACAGAAATTGAAGCACATTTTTGCCTCATTCGTGCGTATTTGACTGCTGGACCGTTTGTCTTCTTTCTTTCTGTTATTTCCATCCAGTCTCTCTTCTTCTTCCTCTCATCTCTGTGTGTTTGATGAAGCGGATTCATAAAGCTCACAACAGCAGGAAGAAGAGCTTCTTTGTTTGTTGCAGCGGGTTGAACAAAGATCCCCTCCAGACATGTTGAACAGCATTTAAAATACTCTTTGAATGATACAATTATCAGTTAAAAATCCTTAAAACCATCATCTCCTTGTTATCCTCCGTGTAAAGATCCAGAAGCTGTGAATCTGTAAATATTGTTGACTTCTAAAGTTTTCCTGCTGGACACCAGACGTCTCCTCCTTCACTGTAAAGTTCATCCTCCTGGTGTTTGTGCTCCGGAGGCTTCAAGTTGCCACATCACACTGGTGTCAGTTGCATACTGGACCATGATTGGCTCCTAACTACTGTGATGTCATAAATCCTGCAGGTACATTTAGGGCGAGCTTTGAGAAACTTTCCTCCTTTAGCAGATGAATGTGAAAACAAACTTCTTCTGAATAGAAAACAGCACAGCGATATCACTTTATGCAGATGACACACACATATATCTTCCTATAGCTGCTCCGTTAAACTGTCTTAATGAAATCAGTTGTTGTGTGACAAAGTGGGTGAGAACACACCATTTGTCACTATTTTCACCATCAATGCCATACAGCTTATAAATTTAACCATGTTTGTTAATTGTTTGTTTAGCCATATCGACGGCCGAAGAGCAAAACCTCCAATCTGAAAAATGCACTTTTTTGAGAAAACTAAAAAAAAACTTGTTTTCTTGCAGAATGTTATTTGTTAAGGTTAACCAACACATAATACACTGTTTTTGGACTATATTATTATATTATGTGTTATAGATATTAATGCCTCGCATAGTGCAGATAGAAGCTTTTGCACTTGGTGCAAGTTGGAAGAGGTTCTACAAAACGATGCTCTAAATTAAGTTAATAATTAAAATTAAATTAAAAATGAAATTAAGTTTGTTTTCAGGTAAAAAGATGTAGTAAATGTAATAGTTACTACATTGTAATATACTCAGAATTCCTTAAATTCAGTGTATTTGCTTCCTCGTCCACTGGAAATGAATGTTTAGTGATTCGTGCTGCAGCCTCTCTACACACTCAGGGACTCTGTGATGTGTTTTTGTTTTGTTGTGTGACTTTTCTGTCACAATGAAGGGCAGGATTATCTTGATTATCCTGCAGACAGGCTGAATATGAGCAGCCTTCCTTGTTCTCATCATCCAAAGTGAAATCAATCAGAAAATTCTGCAGATAGGAGGTTTTGCGCTTTGGCCACCGATGTGTCCATGATCAATCTGTAACTTGCAGACACGTTTGTTTGTGGTTCGCATTATGTTTGGTTACAGTTCACATACCAGCAACATTTTTTGGTTAAAGTAAAACACAGACAAGTATTAAGTTTAGTTATTGTTTATTGGTTAAGTTCTGCATTTCATAAGTTAATCATTTTCTTTGTTACTTACCGTATCCACCATGTGCTCCACAAACAAAAGGAGGAGGCACCCAACTACTTCCTCTATTTATACACTGGTCATCAGTGATGTTACTGGGTTAGACCAAGTATTTGAGGGATCACATTTGATTGTTTTGATGTCATCATTGTGGACCTGAGCAGATGATGAAATGTGGACTCTTGCAGCCACATGGATGTGGCAGCCATGAACTGACCTTAAAACTAAAAACTATTAGTGTTGGTGGATGACAGGTTGTTCTGTGTGCTGTGGAACAAATAATCTATAATGTCTTTGTATGCTGTTGCGCTAAGATTGTAACCAAAGATCTTAAAACGGGACAAACAGATCAAAATGCTACGTCCACAAACTTTTGGCCATATTAATATGACATCATGGAAAACAGACTAACAGGTCGAAGCTGTTGTTGATAAGATCCTCCTGCTAAACATGAAACTGAAATCAACCAGGTGGTTCATGTTTGGCTGCATGATAATGCTGACGCACACTGACCTAAGTGTGTGTGTGTGTGTGTGTGTGTGTGTGTGTGTGTTTGTTTCTACTACTTTCGTGGTCAAATTTCAGACTGCAGACCAGTTAAATGGGGACGAAAGCTGTGTCCCCAACTGGGAAAAAGATGATTTTTGGGTCAGTGGTTAAGGTTATGGTTAGGGTAAGTCTCCAAGAAATTAATCTAAATCTATGTAATGTCCCTAAAAGTGACCAATGTGTGTGTGTGTGTGTGTGTGTGTGTGTGTGTATCAGTGTCAGTGTAGAGCTGCTCAGTCATGTGAGCTGAGCTGTACCGTTGTTGGCATCCGTCCATGAACACACACACACACACACACAGCTGCAAGGACACATGTTGAACAGACTGAGTAACATTATACCCTCAGTGTGTGTGTGTGTGTGTGTGTGTGTGTGTGTGTGTGTGTGAACAGAGTCAAAATGGAGGCTGTTACCATGTTGATGATAACACCACTTACTGTACAACAGCAGCAGGTTGCACTCAGTAAACCTTCTAGGAGCTGCTATAAGAACAGCTGACACAGATCATAATTGAATAAAATCTCCTTAGAATAAAACAAAAACATTTAATTTTAAGTGAATAAAAATGACTTTAAAAGCACAATTTTGATGACTATATTCTCCACTTTTCCTTCACTGATCAGGATTTTTCTTCTGCTGTTATTTTGTTGTGTTTGAATTGCTGGAAAATCTCTAACTCTAACCTCTAACCCCTGCTAATTTGCTAGTTATTCGTATTAGCTCCTGGAGTTCCTCTCTGTTTTCTCTCCGCTGTTGTGTTTACCTCCCTCTGACATTTTCTTCACCGTCACTCATCATCACATCGTCTTTTTGTTTTTAGTTTTATTGATACTAATGAGGGAAAACTAACAAAAACAGACGACACAAAACACTTAATGTCAGAAAAGAAAAATGTTAGCAAATACAAATATCCAGAGATGGATGGCACATCAATAGAAATCATCATTTAGATGATCAATATCAATAGTACTATTGATTTTCCACTTAATTGTACTTATATGTAGTATCATGGCCTCGTGTGTAAACATGTCTGTTGTGGAACAGTTTTTTGGCGCTTCTGCTTTGGCTTCATTTTACTTCCCCGGAGGTCGCTGCTTGGTTTTGGACTCTCTGGCTCTCCGTCTGCTGTCAGGATGGCTTTTTATTGTTTGAATCTGCAGGTCGGAGTTTATTTCTTTTATTTATTTCTTTAGTTATTTTTGACAGGGACAACGCACATTAATTAACATTACTGTAAACATGCCGGTGTTCTACTGAAACTCCTCATTTTCACCGAAGCTGAACTCGACAGAAACGTCCCAGCTGATTTAACCTGGCGAGTGAATCTACTGATTACAGCGGTTTCACTGGAATAAACTGAACTTGCTGTGAAATTTTAAATTCGTTCAGACGTTTACTGAAGCCAACAAACCCAGTCAGCAGCTAAAAACTCCTCCAGTGTTTCGCTGTCTGTGTTTACTGTCAGTGTGGCAGAAGACGTCATTGTCGAGGCATATTTCTGAGCTTTTCCACTGACCCTGAATGCACCTTCAGTTCTCCCCTTCTCTTCATCAGCTCAGTCCCTCTCTCTCTCTCTCTCCTCCTCCCTCCCCCCTCCTTGCGTTTGTTTCTATGGCAGCAGGGCCAAAGGGGCGGAGCAGCAGTTATTATTACTTAATGATGTCACCTCTGCAGGAGCTGCTGGTGCTGATGGGGATCATGAGAAATGTGTGTGTGAGTGTGGGACAAATGTCTTCTGCTCTGGCATGTGAGGGTCATATTATGAGCTGCATTTTCTCTATTTATAGACCACAGAGCTGAAACCTCGAAGGAAACGCAGCCTCGCTAAACTGCCACTGGGTCAAACAACCAAAACGCTCTCTTTGTATCTGTAGAATGAAGGAAAAGCTTCTTCTTTGTTGGTTTTTAAAAATATGGTCACATCAAAAAAAAAACAACAAAAAAACAAAAATCACAGCAGTAGAAGACTTTAAGGATGCAGAAACCCAACTTTTTCTCTCCCATTAACAATTCTCAACTCATGTGAATCTATGACAGCACTGACGTTAAAAAGGTTCAAAAAAACATGAAGATAAAAAACTAAATGACTAAAAATGTAAATCAAAGTAAAGGTCGACTGAAGAGATGATCAGACTCTGCAGTTGTCAGTCAGCCAGCTTCTCTTCAGGGATCAATAAATCTTCACTGATCTGGTCTCTTCAGGTCAGCTCTGTGTCCCAGTAAAATGTTTAAACTGGACGCTGCTGGACGTTTGATGCTGACGGCTGATTATCTGTGACTTTGTTTATTTTGTCCAGTGAATCATCTGATGAGGAAGAAGATAAAATCAGCTCGCTGCCAGCAGTGTAATCATGATTAGCACACAGAGAGACATGTTGACTCATAGTCACCCCCCCACCCCCCCACCCCGAAAACAATCTGGTTTAATTGAGTTTAATGTGAATGTAATGAGGGAGGTATGTTATGATTAGAGACATTATTGTCTGAATGACCGGACACAGAAATACATTATGAAAACTGCATCTTAATGTGACATCATGAGGATTTTATCTTTATAAACTTGTAATGAATATTTACATGTTCTTGCTGCAAGGAAAGAGCTTCCCTCAGAGATGCATAAAGCTGCACAGTCATAACAAACATTTTACAGCTCCTATAATTATCTGTTAGGAAAGAAATTCTCCGTAGCCCTTTTCAGACATGGAACACAAAACATTTTTGGCTTCATCTGTCTGTTAAAGTGATGTTTTCTTGTCATTCAGAGGTAATTCATTCAGACAAAGAGCTTTTTGGCAGCCGTTGCAGGACAAAGAGCAGCGATGAGTTAAAAATGTTCTGATCAGGAGGAAGAAACTTGTTTTTCTTCTTCTTCTGTTTTTTCCATTAGTTACATTTAATATGAGATGGCTGGTGGCATAAAATAAGCCTCTGTTTTTTGGCACACTTTAACAGCTATCTAGCCTGTTTCCTTTGCACTTTCACCGTCTTCCTTGTGTGGGCTTGAAAAAGACATGACGCTAACATCCACATACAGGTGCTTCCTGTTGGAGCTGGCTAGTTTAAAAAAAAACTTGTCAAAAAGCTGCCAAAACAGCAGACACAGAAACAAGGATGTATCTCTGGAAAGGCCCTCAACTGGTTCCATACTGGTTTAATAGGGAGACAGTCTTTGTAAACAATGGTGAGCTCGTTTCATGTGGTGTTCCACAGGGTTCAATACTTGGTCCACTGCTTTTTTTATTATATTAAAAATTAAAAGCTGACAAAAAGCCTGGCTGTCACCACAGACAAGAATTTAAAGCTTTGCAGCAGTTTCCCACCTGAGAAACATTGTAAAAGTCAGATTGATCTTTCTCTACATGATGCAAAAAAATTGATTCACTTTCTCGTTAACAGATTTCAGCTCGTACAAAATGCAGCTGAAAGATTCGTATCAAAAACAAGTACCAGAGAGCACATCACACCTACATTAGCATCTTTACACTGGCTTCCTGTCGCTTTTACAATCAATTTTGAACACTACAGCACTAAATGTACCAACAGTTAAGATAAAGAAATAAGGAGTCAGCTGCTTCTTATTATGAACAACTTGTACATAAATATTCACCAAGAAACATCTAAAAACCTTTTTATTCTTGTTTTTTAAGTCGACTGTACCCCTGACGCTTGTTCCCTTTAATCTTATTTGAACTTGTATTCCTATTATGTCCTGCTTTACTTTATTTGTTTCTAAATATTCATTAATTTATTTACTTTTTTAATATTGGTGTTAAGCATTATTATTATCATTATTACACATGAAAACTGAGCTCTAATTTGTTCTTTTGTCATCTATTTGGGACAAACAGAAACATTTGGGGTCAAATCTTTGTGAGCTTGTGATGTCAAGTGGAAACACTTATTATTGACAATATGAGGGAATAAGAGGGTGAAATTGGAAAATGTGACAATGAGAGATGATGGTGAACGTCAGGAAACTCTTTTGCAAATCGGAAAAATTGATAGAAATGATTGGAGACACTTTGCGAGAGCTTTAATCCACCTGGATCTGGTCCCAGTCTGCGGCGGTGTGGTTACAGGATACTGAGGCCCCAGACGCCGTCGCCTCCCCTCCCCCCCCTTCTCCTCCCTCCTCCTCCTCTCGTCTGGGAGGTGGAGGTGAGCGGAGTCAGGTAGCAGCTTGTGAATGAGAGGGTTTGTGGAAAAAAGACTTGAGCCGTCTCTGACACAAAGAGGGCATTTAGAGAGCGAGGGGCCACATCTGGAGGGAAACTGAAATACCAACCAATTAACCGCAACACCTTATCCTGCCTGTGTGTTTCACTGCTTCACGCTGCACGTTTTAACTCTATATGTTGATCTTATTTATCTTCTACCTGTTTCAGGTTTTGTGTATATTTCTAACTCCTGTAGAAATGGATTTCTTTGTCTTTTCTGATCCGTTTTTTCTTGAATTGAAAAAAAACTTGAATTTTAAGACCTTATATAAAGTCACAGACATTTTGATACAGAGAATCAGGCCTTTCACTCTGTATCTAATGATTATCTTCACCATTAATGAATCTATTTCATGTTTTTAGATTGATTGTTTAGTCTGTAAAGTGTCCCAGAGACTAAAATAATGTCTTTAAATGTTGTTTTGTTCTAACAATCAATCAAAAACCCAAAAATATTCAGTTTACTGTGAGCAGAAAATCCTCTGGAACTGGAACTAGACAATGATTTGCTTTTTTCTTTGATAAATGACTTCAGTCATTGATTATAAAACTTGTTCATTAATTTTAGAGCTACAACTAATATTTTATATTTTCTTTTTGTCGATTAATCCGCTGATTATATTCTCATTTAATCGTCAGTAAATGTTGAAAATTGGGCGTTATAACTTCTTATAGCCCGAGTTGACGTCAAAATGAAGATGTCAGATGTGTTTTTCTGTCCGACCAACAGTCCAAAATCCACAGATATCAAGTTTATTATCATTTATGAAGAGGAAAAGTAGGAAGAAAAGCACCAAATTCTCACATTTGAGAAGATGGAACCAGCATATTTAGTATTTTTGCTTAAAAAAAAAGAAAACTAAAACAATTATATCATTAATGAATAAAAAAATGCAGATTCATTTTCTTCATTTTATCCAAAAACTACAAGTACTGCTACTAATACGACCAGCCCCAACTGATGCTGTGTGACATCATCAGTGACATCATCAATAGGATTTATACTGCAGCACAGAGAGCAACTGGAAACACGCTGAGGTGGAAAATTCAGTGGAATTCCCCTTTAATGCATCTGTGGGTGCTCTGCAGTGAAGTACCACACTCCCCCCTGGGAAGAATCTGATTGGCTGACACAGATAAGAATCTCGTTACCACGTCAACAGTCGAGTGCCCTGCCTGTCAAGCGTCTGTTCCCACGGTAACAAAAGCTCCCGTTTCCACCTCTACTGGACCCCCCCCTCCCCCCAATCGCCCCCATCCCACACACACACACACACACACACAAAGAGTCAGGAAAGCTTCCAGTTCGTCTGATGGGAACTGTGTGAAAGTGCTTTTCTATGTGTGTGAGGACCAGTTGTAGCTTTGTTATGTTCTAACTTCTTTAAAGTTGTGACTGTGTTTAAACAATAGAGTTAATATTAGAAGTAGGTTAAAGTTAGAGCCTGAGGAATGCACTGTGTTATGTCCATGAGTGTGTGTGTGTGTGTGTGTGTGTGTGTGTGTGTGTGTGTGTGTGTGTGTGTGTGTGTGTGTGTGTGTGTGTGTGAGTGTGTCTGCAGTCAGTACAAATGTTTTTTACTCTCAGGGCAGGAAGATTGAAAAAGTCCAGACTGATCCTATTAGACTGAAAAGCAGAAACACAGGTTGTGTTTCCATCTGAATGTGGAGCTCATTTAAGAAAATGTCTCTGGTGTTAAATCTGTTAAATCTGTTAAATCTGTTATATCTGTTATATCTGCAGACTTTATCTTTTAGTTTCTTCTTTATTGAACATCATGAACATTCAGACATTCAGCGTTCAGATTGAAATGTGCATTCTTGTGCAAAACATCATTTTTACACAACACTGAAGGCCGCCTAACTTCCACCCCGACACCTAACTATGTGTTTTTATTGCATTTTGTGCACATTCATGTCTCATTTTTTTCATTTTTCCCGAACCCCTCAGATTTATCTGCTGACCCTTTGGAGGGGCCCGACCCCTAGGTTGGGAACCACTGGACTAAACTAACTAACTGTATATAAAGTAGTGTAAACTAGCTCCACCTCCAGCAGCTACAACAGTAACATGCTGCTCTAACACTGATGCTTCACTATTAATAATCTAATGATGTCATATATAATAATATATCAGTCAGAGGGACCAAACCACTACTTTTACTGCAATACTTTAACTACATCAAGCTCATAATACTTATGTACTTTTACTGCAATACTTTAACTACATCAAGCTCATAATACTTATGTACTTTTACTGCAATACTTTAACTACATCAAGCTCATAATACTTATGTACTTTTACTGCAATACTTTAACTACATCAAGCTCATAATACTTATGTACTTTTACTGCAATACTTTAACTACATCAAGCTCATAATACTTATGTACTTTTACTGCAATACTTTAACTACATCAAGCTCATAATACTTATGTACTTTTACTGTAATACTTTAACTACATCAAGCTCATAATACTTATGTACTTTTACTGCAATACTTTAACTACATCAAGCTCATAATACTTATGTACTTTTACTGCAATACTTTAACTACATCAAGCTCATAATACTTATGTACTTTTACTGCAATACTTTAACTACATCAAGTTCATAATACTTTTTCATTTGAGCATCTTGAACATTCAGACGTTCAGATTAAAGGCCAGTTTGTAACTCTTTCACCTCGACACCTACTGATGTGTGTTTATTGCATTTTGTGCGCATTAATGTCTCATTTTTAATGTGTTTTGTTATTTTTTAATGTAATTTAATTGTTTTTATTTCATATTTTTAATGTTTATATATATATATATATATATACATATACAGCAGCTTGAGTTACAGCTGCTCTATGAAGTGTGATACAAATAAATAAACATATCAAGCAAATAAAATAGAAGAAATATGTAAAATGAATAAAAATAATACATAAAATAATATTTGACACTGAAATGATCCTTCAAACATGATCAAATAACATCATAACATTAACCAGGACACACAAAATAAGTCTTCATAATACATCAACGTTATCTTAAACTTACAACAGAGAGGTCATGACATCACTTCCTGTCCAGCTTCTGTAGCTCAACACAATCTGTCATTCAGTGTTTCTTTCAGTCTTTCTGACATTCTCAGAGCTGCTGCTGCTGTCAGACATTTAAACCTTTGTGATTTTAACAAACTATAAATCCCATTAAAAGAACTACAAGCACAGCAGTGTAACTTGGTTTCGTCCACATCCATAATCCTCCCTGAATCTTCCTCCTGCATCGTTGCTGCTGCTGTTTGCAGCTGTAATCTGAGCCGTAAAGACTTCTTCTATCTGTCCTGCTGTTATTACAGACGTGTCTCAACTCGCCGACGCCGCCACCGCTGCCCTCCTTCTCTCACTCATGGACTCGTCTCCTCTGTCCAGCCATGACGTTCAGCCTGCAAACCTCTCGGATTTATGGGAAATGATGTTCATTAAAGGCTGCACACTGTTGAGAGGTTCTGATCCGAGGCTGGATTTATACAGATTAGCAGAGTTACACGTGTTAATGAGAGTTTTTAACGAGGTTTTCTTACTTCTGGAACAGAACCTGGAAGTTACAGCTTGACTTCATCTCTTTATAGTCAACAAAGATGCAACAAGGCAGAAATTTTAATGTCCAACATGAAGGAATTCCAGGATTAATATAAACCTGATACTTTACTAACAAGCACGACTGGCGAACATCTGCTTTCCCTCATGCTGATGTTTGCAGCGCACGCCTGTGATGTTTCCAACCACCTGTTTTTATTCACATCTTCAATTTGTTCATAAAAAACCTGAGTGGAAACACTGCAAACCAGCGTCACCTGTCTGAGCTGTAAATGTAGTTTAACTACCATCGTCCCCTGACCTTTAACCCCCGTGGTTATTATTGTAGCCATGACGACGAAGGTGGCCACATGTTTCTCTGACCTTAACAAAGTGATCATTTTAACTCAAACCATCATCTTTAAACCCGACCAGACCTCAACCACAGCACTGCCACATCATCAATCATCAGTATTGATTAACAGTGACGTGTTGATGATGTCATCCTGCTGATAGAGACGCCAGATTAGAAAACGCTGCTATGAGTCGTTCTAGAGTCACATGATCAAACCAACAGATCTGGAGGTTAATGTGGAGGACTGATTGGATTTTCAGAAATGAGTAGAAATACTTTTGTGATATTAGAGACGATTAGACAATTAATTGATTAGTTGCCAGTTATTAAATTAATCGCCAACTAGTTTTTATTAATCGTCTTGAATCATTTTATAAGAAAAAAAAGTCCAAATTCTCTGATTGCAGCTTCTTAAATGTGAATATTTTCTGGTTTCTTCAGTCTCTATGACAGTAACATTAGAGGACGTTGTCTTTAGGAAACATTGATCCACATTTTTCACTGTTTTCTGACATTTTATTGGCCAAACGACTAATCGATTAATCAAGAAAATAATCAACAGATTAACTGATAATGCAAATAATTGTTAGTTGCATCCTTATGTGACAGTGATACTGTTTCCACTTAGTTGCTTTATTCAAAAATCATCAAGAAATTGTTGAAAAACCGACAGGAAACAGTGGAAGCCGAGTCGGGCGAGGTGATGTCAGAGGGTCGATATCTGATCACAGCCGAGCCGAGCTCGTCCTGATCCTTATCAGACGTTTGATATTCCTGAGGAACGACCAAAACAGTCAGTTGTTTTAATGTCATTTCTATGCGGATGTTACAAACAGACCGTTGAACTGTTTGAATGACGCGAGCAGTTAGACACACACACACACACACACACACACACACACACACACACACACTCTGTCAGCAGCAGGCGAGGCAGCAGACACACTGCTGGCCTTGTTTAAAGAGAAGTGATACTTGAGCTGTGTGTGTGAGAACAGAACGCTCAGTGTAACGTCCACTCAGTGAGCCTGAAGGCAACCAGCAGGTCCACACACACACACACACACACACGCACACACACACACACACACACACACACACACACACTAACCTCTGTTTACCTTTTCTGGAAAAATCCGCCTGCAGAAATTCAAGGAAGAGCAGATGCAGAGAATTTCCAGTAAAAAAAACTAATATTTAAATCAATAAAATTCAGTTTAGTGAAGAGGAAATGCTCAGATGAGAACATTAAATTAATATTAAAATGAAACCATCTCTCTGCCCTCATTATGTGTGTTAAAAACACTTCCAATGAAGAAGCCTTTTCAAGTTTTTTACTGGAAGCAGTTGTGAAACTGTGTGAGGAAGCTTAGCCAGAGTGTCAACAAACGTGATAAGAAACAGACTCAGAGACTCACTGAAATGACTAAAAAAGGTGATTTATTCAGTCAGTGAAACCAAAAAAAAAAAAAAATTAAATAAAAAACACCTCTCTCATCCATTTCTGCTCTCCCCTCTCCAAACAAAAAAATCTCCCTTTAAAGGACAAGTTCACCCAAATTAATATCTTGCTGTAATCATTCCTCCTGTTCATACTGACTTCATAATGACCTTACAATGAAAATCCACAGTCCTCCTTCTGTGCAAAAATGTATTTCAAAGTTAATCTGAAGCTAATATGAAGCTTCAGCGTCAGAATGAGTCAAATCAAGTAGATATCTTTCAACGTTACAGTCTTTTTAGTGCCAAAGTTCCTCTTTTTGTTACTATACTTCCACCTGCAGCTCAACAGGGAAACACTGTCCGAGGAAACACAAAGAGGGAATTTGATGCTAAAAAGACTGTAATTGTGATATCCTTTAAATAAGCCCTCCAGTCTCTCTAGACAGGTTCATATTTCTCTCGGGGGGGGTCTCAGTCTTCCACACCTGTAACAGGTAAATAACAGTCACTTGTATCAGTGCTTATTGTCCAAATAAACAACACTTTACATATTCCGCACCATGAGCCAAATATAAGTACAAGTTAAAGAAATATTAAACAAGACATTTAACTCACTACAATAAATCCACTTCATTTAACTCCTGAGAGTTAAGAGAACTAAAGATTATATCAGTAAAGAGTTAAAGTTAAACACAAACTAACCCTGTAAGAGTGATGGTGACAGACAGGAAGGTCTAAAGCAGTGATGATGGGTCTCTGTGTTACCGTGGTAACCTGTTAAATTACTTACAGTGACAGAAATTACTGATCTGTTCTGTATTAGAATAAAAATCCAATTACAGACCTGCCTGGTTAACATATGGATGCACTCCACTAATTAGACTGCACCCGGTAATTAATAATACATGCAGTAATTGCAGTGTGTCCAGTCGCTGATGTGATACTGGGAGTGTGTTTAATTATAATTTCTGCACTAATTGGATCATGTGTCATTATTCATAGCGTGTTTAATAATTAGTGAATATCTGCTTGGTTCACGTCATGACAGGGGAGGGGGGGAGGCGAAGGTAAAAGCATCGCCGTGGCAACCACAGCATCGACCGCCTGCCTCCAGGGTCGGGAAGCAGGTCAAGTGGTTTGGAGCTTTGACAAACCTCAAGATGTGACCTTTGACCCCAACTAGCTCTCTGTTGACAGCCTGCCTGTGTGTCTCTCTGGCAGATACTGTATGTGCAGCACAGAGCAGAACAGCAGAAGAAGAAACTCTTTACTTAAAGCTACTGATGTGATTTGTTCTTGTTTTCTCAGTACGTTTGCTAAAACCTTTTTAAAGGTGTTTTTAAAGGTGACATATTCTGCACATTTCCAGCTCTATATTTATATTCTGGGGCTCTACTGGAATATCTTTGCATAAGTTACAGTTAAAAACTCCTTATTTATCTTCTACTGGTCCTTTATGCAGCCCCTCAGTTCAGCCTCTGTCTGAAACAGGCCGTTTTAGCTCCTGTCTCTTTAAGGCCCCGCCCTCCTGATGAGCCCACTCTGTTCTGATTGGTCAGCTTCAGGAAGCTTCCTCCGGCTCCGGAGGCTACGTAAACAAACTATAGTAGAAGGATTTCACTTCTCAAATCCATCCGTACATGTTGGAGCTGAATCACATCTGAAATATGAGAGTGAACAACACATGGAAACACCTTAGCAACCACCTTAGCAACCAAGAAAGAACAGCTGTTTATGGGCGTGCGTCAGCTCGTCAGCAAGATAGAAAAAAATGTCACGTTTGCGTTCACCTCAAGTTTCTGAACTTTGATATCTGACATCAGAACAAGAAATAAATAAGAAATACAAACAGAACATGTCTCCTTTAAAGATTTACGTCTTCAGTAGAAACCAGTGAGCTCGGAGCTGAGAGCCACAGAAAATACTGTTACATTCACCAGTTTTCTTAGAATTTATTTTGAAGTACAAATGAAATTCACGAGAGGTCCAGACCTGTTATACAATAATCAACAGACTGACTGAAACTCTCTGATGGAACATTTATAGGAACAAACGTCACAAACACTTTATGAATCTGTGGTTTCAGCCTGATGAACGTCACGAGCAGCCGAATGTTCCTGAGGTTTCATCATCAGCATCATCGACGTCCCTGAAACCTCCATATAAGGCGACATATTCTGTTTCATTCACAAAAATGTTCCCAAAGACTGAAAAGAAGAATCAGAAAGCAGGAAACACATTTATCATATTAGTGAAGCTTGAAACGATTAGAAAACATGAATCCATCAGAGCAGCTGTGACACAAATAAAGTTACAAACATCTAAGATTTCAGTTTCTATTCCCTCCAAAGTCACAATTAATGAACAGGGACGTATATATAATATATCATTATGAGTAAGAGAGTAAAATTTATTTATAAAGTAACTTTCAGTTCACAAACAAAGCAGTGTAATTATTTTATTTGTGTTTATCGTTGTTTATTGTTTTCATGATCTCTCTCTCCCCTCATTCACATAAATAATAAATAAACAAGAATAAAATACATCAATTAAAACAAACATTACCATAAAAATCAGCAACTTTATGAGCTTTTTAAAAGCATCTCACAGACAAGCAGCTGAGTGCACAAAATCAATTATTTAACGTTAACGTGTTAACGTTACTGTTCCTTCTGCAGAGTCGGCGTTTTATTTTCAGGTAACGAAGATAAGAAGCAACACTGAGAGTTTTTATCAGCTCACATGTTCAAACAGTATCGACACACAAGCAAACATTAGAGATTAACTAATGTAAGGACGTAATAATAAGGATGGAATATTGCAAATAACCCATTTAATGAATTCAGTTGAATTACACACACAAAACACAAATAATGGGGTCCCTTATAAACAGTAAAAACAGGCAACAGTATTTAATATTTTACCAAAATCAACAGGCGGGACTTTGAGAGCCAATCACATAAAACTTTTCCAAAAAATGAATCCAATATCATCGCTGCTGCAGGAGAAAAACGCTCCCTGTTCTTCTTCTTCTTTTTTCTTATCTATATTATGGTTCAGCGTGATCCTCGGGGAGCAGCAGCACACAACGTAAACAGGAAGTACCCATGTTCAATCACTGACCCTATCATAGCTCCCTGCGGGATCGTGGGTAATGTAGTTGACCTCCGTCCTGCAGGTCCGTCTGGATGTGTGGAGCCTGCGGCGACGCCTCGGGGCAGCAGGTGTTTCACTTTAATTTATTCAGTTTTACACTGAATATTTACAACAACAAGACGGTTGTCACAATCAGTATGCTGTCACGAGCTCATTATAAAACAGAATAACAGGGGAAACAAGAAAAAGATGAGGGGAAGAAGGAAGAAAAATAAGTCAAATAATAATAAGAGTAG
Source organism: Thunnus thynnus (assembly GCF_963924715.1). Lineage (NCBI taxonomy): Eukaryota > Metazoa > Chordata > Actinopteri > Scombriformes > Scombridae > Thunnus > Thunnus thynnus. Next base: position 33,719,819 of record NC_089525.1, on the reverse strand, counting down.
AGAGTCAGTAGCACGCTGTGGATTATCCGTCTCACATTATGTATGAAGAGAAGGAGCAGGCTCTACCAGCAGGTTATATCCTCTAATCTTTGTTAGGTAGAGAGTTAAACCTTTTAACATAATCATATAAAAGGGAGCCACACTTTCAGGAAATGAGCCCTTCAGAGCGAGTCTATTCTTCGCCTCCCGTTTAAGGAAGTAAAGAATATCTGTAATCCAGTGAAAGTGAGAGGGAGGATTTTTTTTGGCCTTCCAGATAAGCAGTTATCAGTCGTCTTTGCCGGCAGGGTTACAAAGGTTATACTGTGTTAACTCAGACGCAGACAGAGAGGAATAGAGCGAGACAGAGATACTGAACAGAGCTGTGAGAGGATTTAATGCAACTGTTTCTTTGATAATGTCTGAAATGAATTTAAAAAAAAATCTCTGTCAAGTAGTTACTCAAAGCTGGAAAGAGCCAGAACATGTGTATGAGATTTGCAGGGGAATGCTGACAACCATTTACATGCAGGAGAAACCTTTTTTTAGATTTTAGATATGCTAGTATTAGTGCAGTGCATTGTATAAAAACAGGTCTTGCACAGATAAAAGAAGAGACTTGCAGATACGTGTAGAAATGTTTGGGCAGCAGGTGTTTCTAATGAGGAGTCGGGAGGTCACGTGTCCCGTAACAACGAGGAGAAATTGCATAAACCACAGCGAGGTGGATGTAAACCAGCGTGGGAACAGAGCCGAGGAGAAAATGTTAATCTGAATGACCTCTGGACACAGAGGAGTGAGGAGCATCAGAGCGCTTACAGACAGGAAACGGCCGTACGCTCACAGTATGATATAGACAGGAGGATGTGGTGACTCCACCCAGCCTCATTACGACTCATGTTTTCTTATTTTTCTCTTCAAGTTCTTAGTAAAAAACAAAAACATGCACAGTCTCCTCTTCATCTCTCAGGTTAAAAACTTGTGTTAACTGTTAAATCATCTCTCAGTATACAAATATATTCTTTAAAGGAAGAAAATCTTTGTTTTTATGTCAGAATTCTTTTCTCTTCCTGCAAAATGTTGAAACATTTTAAGATGTAAATTCCTCTCATTATTATTCTTCCTGTGTTCTGTTTCACTCCAACAGTCGTCACATTACAGAAGATAAAGATGCTCTAACTGCTGTGTCGCTGTGACTTGAACAAAGCGAACATTAATTTCAGGTCTGTGATGAGTCATAAACTTAATTCACCTGCATGAAAGTCAGACGTGTTCATCCGTCGCCCCGAGGACTCAGCCTGTCTGTCTGCAGCTGAACGCTTGTTAGATGCTCGAACTACCTCTTAATCCACCGCAGGGGGGGTGTCCACAAACTTCTGGCCATATAGTGTTTTTGCATAGTAAAAATGACAAAAATAGACGGTATTAATAACTGTGTCTACATCACAGGACGACGTTATAGTGAAACTAGAGGTCAAAATCTCCACAGAGCAGCGTTAAGTAAAGATCACGTTGTGTCTGTGTTAATATTCTGACAGCATCACACCGTCCACGAGTGTGCACGTAGAATATATATCTGTGTGTGTGTGTGTGTGTGTGTGTGTGTGTGTGTGTGTGTGTGTGTGTAATGAGTGTTACTAACAGATTTATGGTGGTTAAAGACACTTTTTCTTTTATGTTTAAACAGGAAATAACAAACAAATTGGATTAACAACAACAGACCAGTGTGTGTGTGTGTGTGTGTGTGTGTGTGTGTGTGCGTGCGTGCGTGCGTGTGTGTGTGTGTGTGTGTGAGATAACCGCAATGAAAATCACTGATTGTATTTCAAAGCCAGGCTCTCTACAGAATTACATCATCATATATTTATGTTTTAACCTTTGACCCCTGATGTCAACGGTGTGTGTGTGTGTGTGTGTGTGTGTGTGTGTGCGTGTGTTGAGGTGTGTGTGCGTGTGTGTGTGTGTGTGTGTGTGCTGCAGCAGCAGTGAGGAGGATAAGGACACACTTCATAGTCTGGAGGACACCTCACCTCATTTGTGTGTGTGTGAAGGCATCGACTGGACTCTCACCATTCATACACACACACACACACAGTCGGTTGTCGTGGTTACCGGGTGGTGCAGCAGCAGGCTGACTGACAGACTGCATGCTAACAGGCTCACAGTCTGTCTCCGAATCTTCGTCCTCGACACGTTCTAAGATTTTCAGTCAAGTGTCAGGAATCCGCCGTCAGTCTGTGATCCTGAACGCACCGCCGCCTCCTCTTCCTCTTCCTCTTCCTCTCTCTGCTGCTCAGCCTGCTGCTTTGTTTTTAGCACACATGCTAACATGAGAAGCTAGCAGCAGCAGTCACAGTAATAATAATAACTAATCATATTCACTACCACAAACAGACTGAATTTTAAAACATCAATTTGTTCTTAAAGATATTTAGAGAACATTTTACTACAGCTGCGATCATTAATTGATTAGTTGCCAACTATTAAATTAATCAACAGCTATTTTCATAACCGATTTTTAAAAAATGTTTTTTTAAGAAAAAAAAGTCCAAATTCTCTGATTGCAGCTTCTTCAATGTGAATATTTTCTGGTTTCTTTAGTCTTTTTGACAGTAAACTGAATATCTTTGGGTTTATGGATAAAATGAGACATTTGAGGACGTCATCTAGGAAACATTGATCCAAATATTTCACCATTTTCTGACATTTTATGGAACAAACAACTAATCAGTTCATTGAGAAAATAACTGATAGTTGCAGTCTTGCATTTTACAGTGTAAAAATAAACATTTCAGCACTCTAAAATGTTTCTAAATGAGCTGAAACATATCTCCAACATTACACTGCTGCTGACCTGAGATCAACAGATAATTTATCCATCAGACTCTTATCAGTAGAAAAAGATCTGAACCCTTTTTCTGCAATATTAAGTATTTTAAAGGGTAACTGCAGGTATTTTCCACCTCAGTGTGTTTCCAGGTGTTCTCTGTGTAAAAAGTAGTATAAAGCCTTTTGATGATGTCACTGATGATGTCACATGAGTCAGCTGGGGCTGAAAACTACAAGTTAGAAAAGTAATAAAATCTGGATGTGTGGAGTTAGAGAGAAGTGAGGTCAACAGAGGATAGCAGCTCCAGGACGCAATATTTTTTTTTCCCAGGATGGCGAAGTCATGACCTGCCCCACTCTGCCTCTGATTGGCTAACCCTGATATTCTTACCCTAACTCTAACCAATCTCCTTCCTCATGCCTAAACCCAACCAACGAAGGCACCGAGTACTAGCCAATCAGAGGCAGAGTAGGACGGGTCAGGACTTCGCCATCCTGGGAATAAAAATTTGGCCTCCAGGACACATTAGCAGCTACTAGCATAACACATCACAATATATATATATATATATATATATATTTATAATAACATAAATGAAAAAATATATTAGAAATAAAATTGTAGGAGCCAAAATATGTTGTTATTTCTGTGTATATCGTCACCATCGTCACCATCATTATGGTTTTGTATGGACGCGTCACATATAGGAGCCTACTAGTCTTTTTTGAAAAGTAGTCGCTACAAAAATACATATATATGCTTATATGTGTAGAGACTGTAAGTATTTGGACAGTTACACATTTGCTCTGTGCTTCAACACATTAAATCTTAAATAAAACATTAGATCACACATATTACTACATTAAAGTGCCAAATGTCAGTTTAATGTGTGTGGGAGAAACAGCCAGCAGTAAAGACATGACTGTTAATGATCACATCCTCTCGTAAACAGAAAGTAAAAGTATAAACTGGAGGTTAAACACAAATGATCTGCTGCTGCATCTTATCAATCACAGTGATCTATCAGGAATGTGATCGGTACATTTTAACGCTGTAGTATTTGTGTTTTCCTGTGAACTGAAGCTCAGAGACGCATACTGACAGACATCAGCATCACTCACTGACACAGATAAAGAATAAAATAACTGTGAGACTGAGTCAGAATGAAATCAGGAACTGATGCCAGCGAGTTCATCTGGTCTGACAGGAGGGTAGGAACCAAAACGCTGCCAGATTTCTGTTCCTACCGTCTCTTTGTCTCTGTTCCTATTGGATGTGACAGCTGATATTGAGAGGAAGCGGCATGTGAAAATATCTGATCGCTGCCAAACTGACCAGCTCGCACTCTGAATGTGTGTGTGTGTGTGTGTGTGTGACTGGGTGAGCTTATTTCACACACACACACACACACACACACAAAGACAGACAAACAGCAGTATTGACTAAAGGCTCAAATAAACACAAATCCACTCCACATATCGACTGAAACAAGAGCTCAGATGTTGTGTATACAGCTCACACACACACACACACACACACACACACACACACACACACACACACACTTTGTAGGATGAAGTCATGGTGTTAGATGATAGTGTTTGGGTTTGACCTGAGGAGACTGAGTGTAGTATAGTAGATATCATATAGCAGTATAACTGTCTACTATCAGCATCGATCGTTTACATCATTTCTCCTGAGAAAAAGAGGCGGTGATTCTCTGGTTCATTGTATTTTTCTAATATTTTTCTAATAAATGTGATCAGTTGGACTTTGAAGCACAGCTGAGCCTCACTGAGCCGGTATCTTGACCTCCGTGACCTCTGTCCAACAACTCTTTGTCTTTGTCGCCTTGACGCCACGAGTCACAAAAACGTCGATAACAGCGCTTTTCAGACGATCCTCCTGAAGACGCTCATGGTGTTGCACTAGTTTGTTCAGGAAAACACCGAAACTTCTGGACGCAGATTCCAAAAATCCAACGTCAGAAGGGTGTGGAGGAAGAGGGAGGAAGAGGGAGGAAGAGGGAGGACGGATGGAGAACACTCACACCTTCAGTCATGCAAAATACGGTCGAGCCAATAGAGATAGTTTATGCGCCGCTGCTTCCAGAAGTAATATTTCCTGTAAACAATGTCAGTGACTCACAGTTTGGATCAACATGAAATCTGCTGGTTAGAAAAGATGAACAACTGTGTTAGAACATTTCTGGTTCTTTGATAAAAAAAAGTTGAAGGTACAAGACTGTGGATGTAAAGATTTTTGGGGGTAGAAGTTAACTACGACTCCCATGGTGCATTTCACTAAGAAACAGCCAATCAGCGAGCTTAAAATCCAGTCAGCTGTGCTGCAAACAGCGGCGGGAAACTAAAGATTACGATGTTGTTTTGTTTTGTTTACAACTTCAGCAACGAAGCGTTTTGAATTCTTTACGCTCTGATTCGCCTGTCGCTTCTTCTCCATAGCAACGACATCTGAGGCTCATGGGTATTGTAGTTCAAAAGGTGATTTGTCAGAAATGAAGTGTAAATAACTGAAACTGGCGTCAGAATATGAACCTGTAGGATCGACACATTATCCAGAAGTTTCTATGTTCAGTCACATCGAGGAGATTGTTTAAATAATATATTTTAAATATGAATCTGCTTCACAGCTCTATTAAGCTTTTTGTCACCTGCACTTTTCTCGTTTTATTCGTCTCTATATTTGTTGTCATTTTTCTGGCAGCTGTGTCCTTTCATGTGTGACACATACATCCGGCTGCATCTGTTCCAGGTGTCCTGATTAAAGGTTTTACTGGACACCTGTCGGCCGTATTTTCTGTCAGCAAGATATAAAAACTTTAAAAACACTTGTGCAGAGTTTCTGACAGACACACCTGGCTGAGAGCAGATTCTCTCCATCATGTCTTCTTCTATCTGTCTGTGAGGAAACAGAAACCCGCCTTTGTCTTTCATTCAGCCTTCTTGGCTAACGCTCTGAACAGCTTTCTGCTCCTTTGTGTCTGCTCTGCTCTTTAGCTTCTTGTGTGTTTTTTTTTTTATTTCTGTGTGGTTTGTTTCTTCTGTTGTTCTGCAGTTGGTTTTCTCTCAGTCGTCCTGCTGTTTCATGCCGCTCTCTGTCTTTCAGTCCGTCTGGCTCGCATGCTAATGTTCCTACCAGTCCTCCTCTGCTCTCATCTGATCTGTGTGAATTAATGGAAGAAAAGAAGAATAGCACTTTGTTTTTCATCTTCAGCTTCAGTAGTTTCTGTTCACCTCCTGTTTTCCATCACTGTAGATTCTTTCTTTTTCAGCTCTTATCACACTGACAGAAAACTGTATGTCAGCAGTGATGATAAGACGCAGGATCTTGGCATCAGGTTGTTCACACAAGGTTAACCAAGGACAGAGAGAGAGAGAGAGAGAGAGAGAGAGAGAGTCTCTTCTCACATTATAATTCAGCGTGAATAGAAGAGGAGGATTGTGGGAGTCGTGTTGAAATTCACAGCCGAGGCGTGAACATTCATTATTCCTGAAACTTTCCTTTCAGAGTCTTCATTTAGTAAACAAGCGATAGATATCAGATGAAGTCATATCTCGGGGTGTTGTTCAAGATCAAGATCAAGATCAAGATGTTCTTTATTCGTCCCTGCAGGGAGAAGAGTTTCAGACGCTGCAGCTCCCAGAGATGGAAATTAACCAAGTACATTTACTGTACTTAAGTATTTCTATTTGATGCTAATTTATACTTCCACTCTGCTACATTTCAGAGGGAAATATTGTACTTTCCACTCTACTTCCTCTACTTTTCAAATGAAAATGGATAATATAACAAGCTTTTAAAATACAACACGATATTAAAGATGAAACCAGGTTTCTGAGCGACGTCATCAGTGAGATGCAGAAAAGATCAACATGTGAAGTCGTTTTTGTGCCTTAAAAACGGCACAAATCACAACGTTGCTTTATTTCTAAATGCTGAAAATACTGTTATTATCTCTACCTCACACACACACACACACACACACGTGCAGGATGATGTCATCATTCTGTGGCCTTGACTTTTGCCAAGTGTGTTCACACTCTTCACATACCTGCCTGTGTGTGTGAGTGTGGAGGGATAATTGGCTTCCTTTGATACCGCCAGATTGAAAAAAAATCACAAGTTGTCACCTGTTTATTCTCACACACACACACACACACACACACACACACACACACACACACACACACACACTCCAGCTGTTTGTCTCTTTGTTCTCGAGTTCAACTGACAAAAAGAAAAGAAGGTTGGAAGCTGCTGAGGAGTCTTTGACAATCACCATCACATCCTCCTCCTGCTGCTGCTGCACCAGCAGACACGTTACGGTCGTTTATTCCCAACATGACGAACCGACACACCGTAAAAACAAACCTTCACTTCTCCAAACTCACTCAGCTTTACTTCCACTGGTGGATTATAAAACCACAAGCAGCTACTTTATACTTCCACTCCACTATATATCAGAGGGAAATATTGTACTTTCTACTCCACTACATTTATTTGACAGCTTTAGTTACTTTTCAGATGAAGATTTGACACAATGGATAATATAACAAGCTTTTAAAATACAACACATTGTTAAAGATGAAACCAGTGGTTTCCAACCTTTTTGGCTTTTGACGTCTTACAAAAAGCAGTGTGTAGTCGGGGTCACATTTCACATGTCTATGAGTTGTTAACAGCTCCACCAAATAGTGATTTTTCCCTCTAAACTTCTCACATGCTTTCATTTCAATAAATGTTCAAATGATCCAATATTTCAGCAAAAATCAAAGATTAGAGAAAAAGTCCAAAAACTGAAAACAGATTTGTGTATCAGAACTTTGTTTTTTCTTCTTTCCTCATATAAATGTAATAAAAGGTGGAAACAAACAGACTGAATCAGTTTCAGTTTGATCTGCAGACTCAAAACGTCTGTTAGACTCCATATCTGTCTGATCATTTCAGCTGCATCGAATGATTATTTTCATTATCAGTTAATCTGCTGATTATTTTCTTGATTAATCGATTAGTTTTTTGGGCCTTAAAATGTCTGAAAATGGTGAAAAATGTCGATCAGTGTTTCTCAAACCCTGAGGTGACGTTTTTAAATGTCTTGTTTTATCCACAACTCAGAGATATTCACTTAACTGTCATAGAGACTAAAGAACCAGAAAATATTCACATATTTTCTCAAAAAATGCCTCAAAATGATGAATCAATTATCATAATCGTTGGCCACTAATTGATTAATCGTTCACTGTTCACCTTCACAGCTTCGCTCTTTACTGTTATTAAAATCTTTGCTTGTTTCCTGTTCAGTTTGTCTGATGTTTCTCTCTCATCTTTATATTTCTGTGGCTTTTTGTAACGTGCAGCATGAAGAAGGTTGTTGTTGTTGTTGTTGTTGTTGTTGAACGAGGTTTTGGCTGCTCGCTCAGTAGTTTTGTTGTTAATGAACTGATATAACAGTCCATCAGGGTTCAATGTCACAGCAAACTGGATTTCCTTTCTTCCTCTTTCTCTAGAACTCATCAGTCTGACTCAGCAGGTAAAATCACAGCAACGTTTCCCCGTCAGCTGCTCTTCCTGTCCTGTCGCTCGTCTCACTTCCTGTTTGACATTTTCTGTGTGTGAGAGAGTTTTTTGGGGTTTTCTGTTGTCAGCCTTCTTGTTTTACTTTCATGTGACAAGTAACTTCATAACATATTCCTTCAGCTCCTATAATAATAAATGTTATAAAGTAGCTGCTGTAATAACTGATAATCTGGTTTAAGTGACAGAGAAACTGCAGAGAGCTGAACTTAAACAGCATCTGCTGGTGGAGGGGGGGGGGGGCTCGTTACAGACCTCGTTACAGACCTCGTTAGGGACTTCGTTAGGGACTTCGTTAGGGACTCGGTTAGACAGTGCCAGGCCGATCTGTCCATGAAGCTCAGCCATGTGAACAGGTTCCTCTTGTGTGTTTGTGTTGTTGCTTTGGCTGCACAGAAAGAGGAATTAATTATAAACTTTATCTGAGCTTAACTGGGTTTTATATTTGTTATTCTAGTTAATGTGTTGCTCTGTTTTCAGAAAAACAACAGTATTGGTCTAAAATTTCAGCAACCAAAAACAACCTGTAGTTACGTTTACGCCGTCTAGCGGCCGTAGTGATGATGAACCGAGGAAACGACATCAGTATAAGATGATATTTCCTTATCAGGAGGAGGCGGAGGAGGTTGGGTGGATGGAAAGATGTTTCCAACCACGAGTCGGGACATTTTTGTAAAAAACGCAACATCATGGTGTTTACTGTTGTTGTTGTAACTTTAAGGAAGTATAAATGAGAAGTAAGGAAGTAACCAAACTGTGATCTTTACTGAACCACAGCGCTGTCTCATCATAAAACATCATTATTGTTTAACAGTGATGTGTGACAGTTTGGAAAGCAGCATATGACCGTCCTGTGTGTTGCTACTGCTAGATGGTGTAAACGTAGCTGAATTTTAGACTTATATTATGAGGATGTGTTGTCCGTTTCCCACAATGCATCTGTGTCCTGTTTTAGAGTTTATACTTTCAGTTTCATCCATAATTTAAAGTGGGTATAATCATTATTTCTATAACTTCACTGTATGATCAGTGTGTAATGTGTTGGTTGTGGCTCGTAGTGATGAACCTACAGAGAATCATCAGAGACTCTGCAGCTCCTCTCGGCTTTACGGAGCTTTATAGTGAGTTTCAGCTCGTTGTTTATCTGTCCAGCTGCAACTTCACTGTTCTGGTTCACTCTCAGCGTCTCATAGCGTCGTTTTAAGAGAAAAAGCTCTAAAAAGCCGCTGTACACTACCTGCTCAGTTAGCTGTAGACTAGCTAGAGCCAGATATTTCCCTCAGGAGTTGGTGGAGAGTAAAAACAGAGCTAAAAGTGTCGCCTGGAGTGATAAAATCACAGAGAATCGTCACCATTTCTGGAGCTTTTTTTAGCCTCTTTTAGCTCCTAGTTTTGGTTTTCTGGCACATTTCCCGCCTTCAGTCTCAGCTGTTTTCTGATAAAACTGCTGCACATTTATAGCAACAAATCCTGATGTCTGTAGCTTTTGCTTTCATTTTTGCATGTTTAAAAATCATATTAAAAGCACATAATTAAATATGAGTAATAAGTTTGGATATGTGATGAAATACTATTAAACAGACGCAGCAGAAAATGTAAATAACAGATCTCAGCAGCAGCAGCAGCTCTGTCGGTGCTGATGAGACTCTGAGGAGCTGCAGCGTCGACTCCACTAACATCAGGTTTAAATGTGATTAAATTAATTAAATTAAATCACATGCAGTTACATGAAAAATTAAAAGATTAACTGAGATCACAGACCCACAGAGTAGCCAACAGCTAAAATGAAGAAATCACTTTAAACATGTGGATGTGATCAATAATAAGACGGTAAAACGTTTTATTGATCAGCGAGGAGCCTTGAACCTTCCTTCCTTCCTGTCAGCTGAAAAACCAGAAGAGAATTTACTGTGAGTCATGGTGAGAGGCAGAGAGGATGCTGGGTAATCTCATTACCTTGGTGGTCTCCACCCTGTGATTGGTAGCTATTATATTATTAAACTGTAACACACACACACATTATCACAGGATGACTCAACATGACTGCCCTCGCTGTGTGTGATTGTATCTTTGTGTGGACAAGTGTTCTTTTAAAAGACCTCCTGCAGTGAAAATCAAGCTTTTAACCTTGTTAACGTGTCCATGTGGCGTTTTTCATGTGTTACAACGCATATCAGGAGTGAAATAAGCAGTCATGGCTCCCAAAAACACAGATTCAGTCATACGTCACAAATCTAAGGAGCCGATCCCGTTAACGGACGAGATGGTGCTTTAAATTTTTGTGCTCACGTATAGATCCCAGCCGAGCTCTTAGATCCTCCACCCAGGGCTTTCTAAGTGTACCTCGTACTCATTTTAAGACCCGGGGTGATCATGCTTTCCAGTCGGCAGCCCCTAAGCTTTGGAAACAGTCTTCCAACGAGCTTAAGAACCTTGGAAACTGTTGACTCTTTTAAAAAGCAGACAGGTGTGTGGATAGTTTGTGCTATTCTATCTCTTAATTTGACTATTTTATCTGCTCTCTCCTTGTATATTTCTATCTGACTATAAAGCACTTTGTGACTGGCGTTTGTGAAAGGTGCTATATGAATAAACTTTACTTACTACTTACGTTACATCTCATTAGCGTAACGCTTCGGAGATGCGAGCCAGATGAGAAGCTAAGGTTCATTATTTTCAAACGATGGCAGAGACGTTTTGTTTTGTTTTTGGCTGCAAAGTTACAAACGGAGAAATTGTGAGATGTTCTGGGTGAACAGAGCAGTGACTCTGGTCTATCTGGAGTCATTAGCTGTTGTATCTGAGGATCAATGACGCCATCAGGGACGCCGCTGTTTTGACCACCTTACACCCAACAATGGAGGTGACGGGAGCGACACAACGCCAGCAAAACTGTTTGTTTGAAAGGTCACTTGGTGAAAGGCGGGAATTAGTCATCATTATATAATCTCAGTCTCTCCAAGTGTTGGCCATTTCTCTCACCCTCACATCATACGTAGGTACAGAATCCATTTTCCACACACTCTTTTGTATTTTTCATACTTACGGGCCAAAGATGAGGAACTAGTTACTCTGAGGATGACTAGAGGATCAAGTTTCCTCCCAAAAGCTTCAGAGAAACAATAAAAGATGCTTTTCAGTTTACTGCATGACCAGAGAGAATGACTCACATCACTGACCGTAGACTTACATCGATTACAAAGCTGTAACTTTTTCCCCAGAATAACAGAGTCTGTGGACACTTTTTAGTTGGAAACCATCGTGGTGAGGACGTTTCAGCCTTCAAAGGGCTGTTTGAGGGTTCAGACTTGGTTTCAGGGTTCAGATCAGGGGCTAAATCAGGGCTACTCAAGTCTTAGAGGTCCACTTATTAAATTCATCAGAGATAAATTAAAGCTGCATTACATGATGATTTAATGGGAGACGTGACATCTTCATTGTGTGACTGAGTCCTTAAACCTGAACATGAAAAGCTGTGATGTGCTCGAAGTGTTTATTAGTGTTGAAAATGTTTGATTTTATAATTATTCTGCTGCAGTCTTGTTATCACAACTTCAGCTGGTTCAGTTTTGTGGTTCTTCTTCGTGTGTTTGGGATAGTTTTGTTCAAAACAAGCGTGTTTTGTGGTCTTTTACTTTCCTCGTGGGCAAAATGAACATATTTCTCCGTCCAGTCATCCTTAAATGTTTCTCACTGTTTCCTACTGAGTGTGTTCACAGTCGGGACGCATCATGTCAGTGAACGTCCTCACTACTACAGAAAGACCAACATGTGTGTGTGTTGTGACCTCATGACCCCACATGAGGATTTTACTTTCACATTATTGATGTTGTTGTCTTGATTAATTATCACACAAACACACACACACACGCGGTTGACATCAGGGGTCAAAGGTTAAAACCTGAATATATGAGGATGTAATCCTGTAGAGAGCCTGGCTCTGAAACACAATCAGTGTTTTCATGGTGTTGTTATCTCACACACACACACACACACACACACACACTCACACACACACACACACACACACACACACACACATACACACACACGCACACACACACACACTTCTGTGTCTGTTGTCTTGTTTGTATCAGTTGTAAATCCTATTTGTTTGCTTTTTCCTGTTTAAACATAAGAGAAAAACCTCTTAAACCATCAGAAATCTGTCTGTAACACTCTGAAGTCCTGCAGTGTTCATTACACACACAATAATAACAATTATAATTATTATAATTATAAATATAATTATAATAATTATAATAACAACTGTATTTGTAGGGCATATTTTATGAACAGATGCAGCCCAAAGTGTTTTACAGAACGACAAAAATAAAACATTTGATAACAATGTGATACCTAATATTAGAAACAATACCAATAAAGCCAACAGGAAAATATTTCATAAAGACCAAATTTTAACTTTAATGAGGTTGAATTCTTCTAAATTAAAAGCCAGATTAAAAAAACATTTTTTTAATTTCTGCTCTAGTAAAATGTTGGACAGAACAGTCCAGTTAAAGTTAGTGAAAATAGTGAAAAATAATCGTTGTAATTTCTCAGAGCTTCTGGTGATGTCTTCAAATGTCTTGTTAGATATTCAGTTCACCATCATGTTGACAGAAAAACTTTTTAATTTCCTAAAAAGTGACTAAAATAATAATTAGATTATCAAAACAGTTGCCAATTAATTTTCTGTTCATCAACTAACTGATTAATTGTTGCAGCTCTAGTCAGGAGGTCAATAAAATCATCAGGATTTAATTATCTGGTGATTATGAATATACAAAATGAATGTCATGTTTTGACAAGTGAAAGCGTCTTCAGACTGAACACAGAGTGAATTTTCACTTTGTTTTATTATCTCAGATTTAACTGCTGACTGTTGCAATGTGGGTTTATTTGTTTGTATGCAGATGATGCAGTTGTGTATCAGATATATATAGTTATGTATCACTCTTCAGTAGGGATGCACCATATTGGATGTTTTTGCCGATATCCGATATGCCGATATATTTCTAACTCATTGTGGCTGATTGTGGATACCAATATATGCACATATTTTTTCCAGCTGGCTGAGGAGACTATTATACATGCAAGCATAGATTGTACTAAGTATGATCAAGAAAGACAATATATGAAGGAAGAACTTAGGAAGACTGGAGTTCAGGAGCTCAGCATTAAAACTTTAATGAACCTGCCGAGTGGGAGGAGCAGTAGAGTTTTCATTGAGTTTATTAGACAGACAGGATTAATGTGTAGGATTTAATCTCTGGCGGTAATGCACCTAATACGCTGGTTGCCAACCGCCGTTATAAACCAAAAAGAACCACAAGAACGGTCCCGGTGTTTCCTCCGCAGGCTCCACTTCACTCAGCTGCCCGTCAGACCCGCTGCCTCTTCCCACTTTAACCTGAATAACAAATCGGGGGCTCGGTGCTCTGGTTGGATCCACGTGGAGACCCGCGCTAACGTTAGCTGGGAGGCTAGCGGAGCGTTAGCCGCAGCATGACCGGAGGGAAGCACAGCCAGCTAGCCTTCGCTAGCCTCCCAGCTAACGTGTGATGGGCAGATGAGTGAAGTGCAGCCTGCGGAGGAAACACCGGGACCGTCAGGGTGACACAGACCATCAAGGGAAGCACAGTCAGGTGGCGGAGGAGATGGCGACATATCGGCCTCTCATAATCGGCAGAATTCGCCAATGCTGATATTTCATTTTAGAGCTTTTATCAGCTGATACCGATAATATCGTGCATCCCTACTCTTCAGTCATTGTTTTACTGCATAAAGAACACATGACTTTGACCAGAAATCATTCACATATGGTCTAAAGGCAGAATTAGAAAAATATCTAGAATATGGCTGGATGACACTCACACTGATAACCGTGTAAAGAAACTGAAACTAGGAGTTTATTTTAGTTTAAGAAATGTTTTCTCTTTGCTGCAAGAAAAAAACTCTTGTTCAGTCAACATTTTTACTTCAACTAGATGATGGTGAAACTCTGTGTGAACTTGTCTCCCATGTTTATTTATTTATTCAGTTCCTTATATGTGGTCACTTGTATTCTTGTGTTGTGTGTGTGTGTTTTCATGTGTTGGTTTTAAATGTGTGTGTGTGTGTGTGCACTGAGCTGCAGATGTAACAGACTGACTGCTGCAGGAAAGAGATTATTTTATCAGAGCAGATAAATAACAGTGCAGGAGCATCATTAAAAACTCATCAGCGAGTGTGTGTGTGTGTGTGTGTGTGTGTGTGTGTGTGTGTGTTAGTGTGTGTGTGTGTTAGTGTGTGTTAGTGTGTGTGTGTGTGTTAGTGTGTGTGTGTTAGTGTGTGTGTGTATTAGTGTGTGTTAGTGTGTGTGTGTGTTAGTGTGTGTTAGTGTGTGTGTGTGTGTTAGTGTGTGTGTGTGTGTGTGTGTGTGTGTGTGTTAGTGTGTGTGTGTGTGTGTGTGTGTGTGTTCAGTTATCAGCCAAACAGATGTGACTATTGTGTTCCATTAATGAAGGTTTTAGAGGAATAATTACAGCGAAATGAGAGCGTTTCTGTGTGTTTTTAATTTTACTTTTCATCTATTAAAGTTCAGCTGACAGACAGACAGAAAGAGAGAAAAACTCGTTAATTGTTCTGTTTTTATAAGACGACTTCTGGTCAGACTTCCAGGAACTTCAGCTGTGGATATTCCTTCTTAAAGGACGAGTTCACAGTTTCTGTCTGTCTTAAAACAACAGTCAGGAAGCCAAAATGAAACATAAAGAGGGGATTTGACACATTTTTAGTATCTGTGAGTTTGCCTCTTATCATCTTCCTTGATGCTCTGGTAAAGCGTCCAGAGTTTTCCACAGGAAATTGGTCAGCGGAGGAGATGTTCAGGGACACATTTTTACTAAATGTTTAACATGAGATAGTTTCTTCTTGCTCATTTTGACAAATTATATCAATCACAGCACTTGTGACCTTTTTGCAGCACTTTTAATCTGCAGTTAATAAGTGGAAATCATTTATTGAAACTTCACACTGCCAATGTTTGCATCATTAAATTCTCTCAACAATAAAAAATTATAATAATGGCTGAACAACTAAATGAAAACATCTGCAAATTTTTAAATAAAAACAGGGAGGCTTCTTGCTGAAATATGATCCAATAATAAACATAAATAAACATGTGTAACATGAGCCGGTTGGAGAGGAAACGCCTGCTTCTCTCTGCACGAAAGGTAAATAAACAGATCTGTGACTTTAGAGCAAATAAACAGTCACAACATTTAAACCTCATTATGAGACTTTCTGGCTGCACTCAGTCACGATACTACTGTACAGTCACTGCTGAATGGAGACGATGTGTGTGAGACTAACGGGGATTACAGCAGATTTACCTTCACACAGCTTTAACTCAGCCGGGGGGGGGGGGGGGATGATGGACGGGGCGGATGCAGCAGATGTGGGATTTAGCATTTTATTTTCATGTTTTACTCAGATTAAGTCTTTTTTTTTTCTCTACCTGTTGATGGTGACAAGCTGTTACAGTCTCGTATATTCTCTGAGCGTCTCTGCCTTTACGTTAATCCCGTGATGCTTTAATCCGTCTGGTTTTATTCCCTCCTCGCCGCACGGCGCTGCAAGAGGAATGAATGAGATGTAGTACAGTAACATGCACCGATTAAATGTCAAACAGCGTTTCAATACGACAAATAAAAACAGATTAATGAAACGTCAGCGGGTCTGACACAGACGTACAAAAAACATTTTTTAACACAAAATTCTCTCGTAGCAGATTCTCAGATGTGAATATTTACTAGTTTTCCAGTTTTCCATGACAGTAAACTCAACATGTCATCTGAATATGTTCACTTTATGATATTTTATACACTGCATAGGATCAATCAATGGATTATTAAAGATTACTGATCCCTTCCATGTTCATTTTTTACTTATTTTACTGCATTTTTACAGCTTTCATGCAACTGTTAAGCAACTTCTAGCGCTCACACGTGTTATCTTCAGGAAATGATTTTTCATGTTATGTTTAAACAGTGATCAATCGCTTTTTAATGAAAATCAGAGTTGTTTGCAGCCTTACAGAACTCCTATAATAACAGATGAGCTCAATAGAAACTAAAACGGTTAAAGGAAACAAATCGATGGCCGAAGAGCAAAACCTCCGATCTGAAAAATGCACTTTTTTGAGAAACTAAAAGAAACTTGTTTTCTTGCAGAATGCTATTTGTTAAAGATACCCAACACATAATACACTGTTATTGGACTATATTATTATATTATGTGTTATAGATATTAATGCCTCTCAAAGTGCAGATAGAAGCTTTTGCACTTGGTGCAAGTTGGAAGAGGTTCCACAAAACGATGCTCTAAATTAAGTTAATAATTAAAATTAAATTAAAAATGAAATTAAGTTTGTTTTCAGGTAAAAAGATGGGCCAGTGTAGTAAATGTAATAGTTACTACATTGTAGTAAACTAGGGTCAGAATTCCTTAAATTCAGTGTATTTGCTTCCTCGTCTGCTGGAGATGATGTTCAGTGATTCGTGCTGCAGCTTCTCTACACATCCAGGGACTCTGTGATGTGTTTTTGTTTTGTTGTGTGACTTTTCTGTCACAACGAAGGGCGGGATTATCTTGATTATCTTGATTATCTTGCAGACAGACTGAATATGAGCAAAACCTTCCTTGTTCTCATCATCCAAAGTGAAATCCGCCAATCAGAACATTCTGCGGGAGGTTTTGTGCTTCGGCCGTCGACATTCTGCACATTTGTAATCTGTCTAATCTGGTGTCTGTTAATTATATTTTCACTTTATTGTATCATCATGTGTTTGAGGCTGTTTGTCTGTTTTCTGTCTTGAATAAGTTGATGATGAGTTTTGAGAACACGACACATTTTCTCTGCTGTTTGTGTCACTTCGTCCTAAAAGCTGCATCGGAGCAGTAAAGAGGAAACCTGTAATGACCTCCTGGTCCTCTCCTCTATCTCGTCTGCAGGAGATGTGGTGGATATCTACCAGAGGGAGTTCCTGGCGTTGAGGGAGCGTCTCCACTCAGCTGAGCAGGAGAACCTGCGGCGCTCCAAAGAGCTGAACCTGGTCCTGGAGGAGATCAAGAGGGCCATCGCTGAGAAGCAGGCGCTGAGAGACATCAACCGCACCTGGAGCAGCCTCTCCGGTCTGTAAACTCACTTTAGTTTGGTTTCCTCACAGTCAGGCTTTGTTTCCAGGGACTGAATTTATCAAACATCAAAATTATTTATGAAACATCCTACGCTGTCTTTCAGAGAGAGCTGCAAAGTAGAAATGATGATAACAGTTTCAGTTTGAAATATTAAGTTTTAGTTTAGTTTTGGTTTTATTTCTGTGTCCAAAACAAACATCTGGATCATCTCACATGAGATTACAAAACACCACTATTTTACAAAACATGCATCTTCTGATAATACAGTAAACATCTGGGAAAAAAGAAAACAAAGACCAAAAAAACCCCACAATGTTAGAGATCTTTTATGTTATTATGAGAAGTATAAGTGAGGAAAAAGACGTCAGCTGCTGAGCGAGCTACAGGATGTTGACTGCAGTTCACTTAACGACCACCGGTGTCACTAATGAGAAAGAATTTCTGATTCTCACAAATAGATCCTTTAAACTTTGGGAAAATTTGAAATGCAGAAAATAAAAACACTTTTTATAGGTTTAATGTTTTATTGGTAAAGAACTCACCGAGGTTATATATGCAAAAATTAATTACAACTCCTATTTACAAATAGGCCATTTACACATATGAGCCCAAACACTGGCAGCTCACCTGCACGGCTTAAGAAATAAATGTATTAATTAATAGATGTGAATTAAACTAGAAGGTGATTTTTATAACTGTGTCTGAAAACCACGTTGTTTTACAGTTTATACAGAATCTTGCACATATTGATCATGTAGGAGCCAAAATACGTTGTTATTTCTGTGTATATATTGACGTTGGCATCACGTATTGCATCCCTTACGTTGCTTGACACATGGCTGTGGTTTCCTATTATTTAACCTGTTCACTCAGCTGGTGGCGGGAGTTTTTGGACAAAGGGAGTTGGTAGAGCTCTGATATTCTCTGTTGACCGTCACCATGGTCACCATCATTACTATCATCACCATAATCTGTTCATCACGTTATTTTCACAGTCAGATTGCATTTTTTGTATATTTTTTGTGCAACAGCTGCTTGTCAGACTCTTTCATTTTTGTTTATTTTTTCAATAAAACATCAGTGAAACGTCATCTGGACTTCAGGATGGTTTTGTATGGACGCGTCACATATTGGAGCCTACTAGTCTTTTTTGAAAAGTAGTCGCTACAGATCACCTGTTCTCACCTGTTCTCACCTGTTCTCACCTGTTCTCACCTGTTCTCTCCTGTTCTCACCTGTTCTCACCTGTTCTCACCTGTTCTCACCTGTTCTCTCCTGTTCTCACCTGTTCTCACCTGTTCTCACCTGTTCTCTCCTGTTCTCACCTGTTCTCACCTGTTCTCTCCTGTTCTCTCCTGTTCTCACCTGTTCTCACCTGTTCTCACCTGTTCTCACCTGTTCTCTCTCTGTGTGTGTGTTCAGAGGAGACCAGACTGAAGTTGTGGAATGTGAGCACCAGTAAGAACGTGCTTCAGCTTCCCTCCATCTTCCATCATCTTCCTCACCTGCTGAACCGAGAGGACAGCCTGCAGCCCGCCGTGCACCTGGGACAGGGACGCACCGGAGGTAAGAAATACAAAAATCTGGAGGGAGTCTGCTGGTTCACCCACAACCAGCCCAGGCACAGTGCACCCTCCCTGGTGTAACAGCTCACTGAGGCCCCCCCTGAAACACCCAACATCCTCCGGAGAATAAAACAGATCCAACCGACCAGACAGAAACAAAGGTCACTGTGTGTGTGTGTGTGTGTGTGTGTGTGTGTGTGTGTGTGTGTGTGTGTGTGTGTGTTGTCAAGTTAAATTTATCTATTAAGCATTTTTTCTGCTTAATAAACCATTTTCCTGACAAGCCGGCTCTACATGGAGGGAATAAATACAGATAAAACCAGAGAGAACAAACACATCAGAAGAAATAAGAAGATATTAATGTGTACATGTGTGTGTGTGTGTGTGTGTCCAGTCAAGTGTATTTATGATGCACTTTGAGTAAAACAGGTTAGTCGGAGTGTTTTATGCTTCAGCAAAGGACAGAAAGATAAAAACCAAGAGAAGAAACACGACAAGAAATTTATTTGTATTTATCTGTGTGTGTGTGTGTGTGTGTGTGTGTGTGTATATGTATGTGTGTGTGTGTGTGTGTATATGTGTGTGTGTGTGTGTGCCAAATCTGATTTATATGTAAAGCTTCTGAAACAAAACAGGCTCAGCACAAAGTGTTTTTTTTTCAGGAGCATCAAGGAGAAAAACAAGTTAAAGCGAGACAGAAAAGCTTGTAAATGTACAGATAGAAGGCCAGAGGGTGTGTGTGTGTGTGTGTGTGTGTCTGTGTGTGTGTGTGTGTGTGTGTGTGTGTGTGTGTGTGTGTGTGTGTGTGTGTGTGTGTGTGTGTGTGTGCATTTATATTCCTCATCATGCACTCTGCTGTTAGCTGATTTTTCACACCTGCTCCTCTGACTCATCCTCACATCTCCTAGAAATGACGACTAAACTGTTTTAATCTCAGTCTGGATGATGTTCCCAGTGATGAAGCTTCATGTGTATATATGTGTCTCTGCAGTGACAGGGAGGAGGTCGGAGGTCAGAGGTCAGAGGTCGGGGTGGATACAGCAGAGACCCGGGTTCTCATCCTGAGTCCTGTGTGTGTTCAGAGTCTGAACACAACCACAAACACATTCATACTGCTGCACTTTCTACCAGCTGATGTTTTACTGCAACATCAGAGATTTTGATGAAAAAAACAACAACAACCACGTACGTTGTCTCACTCAGATGTTCAGAATCAACATTCCTGCAACTTAAATATGTTAATTAAGAACATTTTCTCATCATGTTGAGAGAAAACGTGATTCAGCAGCGTTATGTTTCATCCCAGAAACATCATTTCTAGCAGACAGAGAGAAATCTGCTTCATTTGGAACCTGCTGTGACCTCTGACCTTTGACCTCCTCACTGTTGGCGGCGTGATATTGTGTTTTTTTTCTTCTCCCTCCTGTTTAGTTTCTCTGAAAGTAAACAAGTGTTCATCTGTCGTTTTCTGACTCTGAGCTTTCATCACGCTGTGTGTGGTGTTAAAGGAGCACTTCACCTAAAATGTGTTATCTGTGTGTGTGTGTGTGTGTGTGTGTGTGTGTGTGTGTGTGTGTGCAGTCTCCATAGTGATGGGGGTTCCTAGTGTGAAGAGGGAGGTCCACTCCTACCTGACCGACACGCTCAGCTCTCTGATGTCAGAGCTCAGCGCCGCCGAGAAGGACGACTGTGTCATCGTTGTCCTCATCGCCGAGGTCAGTGTGTGTGTGTGTGTGTGTGTGTGTGTGTGTGTGTGTGTGTGTGTGTGTGCAGATAATTGGGCATCAGTATGTGCATGTTGATGCGTGTGCTTCCTTGCGTGCTTTCTAAAGGTCACTGGTTTAGCTAATGAACCCCAACAAACACACGCACACACACACACACACGCACACACACACACGCAAACTGGAAATGTCACTGACTCTCAGTGTTTAGCGTCCATGCTAATGCTAACTTCAAATGGCTGCAGGGAGGTGAAACATTCTCTGTGAAATTATGTAAGTATGAAATGTATGCATGCTTTCATTTATATAATGTCAGCGTGTGTGTGTGTGTGTGTGTGTGTGTGTGTGTGTGTGTGTGTGTGTGTGTGTGTGTTTGCAGTAACAGTGATGATGGTCACACTCGTATTCTGGTGCTGATGCTGCAGCGCTCTGAGTCATAAATTATCAGCTCTGAGCTCACTGGTAGAAGATCTTTAGAAACAAATATATAGTTTTATTTTGAAAAGGCTCAGTAATTTCCTAAAACATGCTGGACGCTGTAGTTTTCAACAAACACACAAACAAGCAGGAGGAGATGTTGCATTAGTTGGGGACTAGTTTCAGCGGTGGATTAATGATTAATCCATATAGTACGATAGAACTCCACCGACCTAAACAATAAATATACATCAGAATTATCACCTTCCTGACAATATCAACTGATCATTTATAAGCTTCATAAAAGCAGAATTCACGGCTGAGCTGTTGCTTCATCACATCTAAACACACAGTCGTGAAACACATATTTTTAGATTCAGTGTGACTTCCTGTAGATATCATCATCTCTGATCTGCATATAAATCATAAACCTGCACATGAGAATCTTCACATGTTGAAGTTTTCTTCAGTGTCGCAGTGATCAGTGATAGTTGAGACGATTTCTCAAATTGTAAACAAATATAAGCTAAAAAAAAAAAGGGGCGCAATGTTATACTTGTACTGTTGTGTCTCCCAAAGCATTATGGGAATTGTAGTTCCTAAACTGAGAGTGTGATTAACTGAAACACTGACACTCTCCTCTGTCCTTCATATAAATACAGTTTATTCTTTCTGTGTTGAAAACCAGCCGACAGTCAGACTAAACTCTCTGTTATCGCGGTTTGAAACGACGTCCGTGTTTTCCAGCAGAGCGGTGACATCACAGAGTCGATGTTCTTACTCAGGTAGCAAAACAGCAGCGATGATCAGAGACCTGCTCATAAAATATGAAATAAAAAGTGTGTTGTGTTGGATTTATGTTACGTCATGTGTTCCTCTGCTCTGTCACTGCAATATTCATGTTACACATCTCTCCACTTTTGCTCCTCTTCTTCTTCTTCTTCTTCTTCTGCAAAACAAACCTGCAGAGACGTCATGTGACGTGTTGTTTTCTTTCCTGGAACTGAACCCTGAAACCCTGAAACCCTGAAACCCTAAAAACCCTGAAACCCTGAAAACCCTGAAAACCCACCACGTCTCCAGTCAGCGTTTTCACTTTAATTCAGTCTGAATCCACCAGCGAGGAAATTAAACTAAAGACAGGAAACTGCAAAAAACTGTGTCTGACAGATAAAAACAAAAGCCCTGAAGGGGGATTTTAAATATTATATCAGCCTGGAGAAAAAGAAAAAATAAAGAGTAACAATATGACAGATGGAGACACAAATGAAAACATAAACTCTGAGGAGCAGAACAGAGAGGAAATATACGACTAAAGGAAATTAAATCTGTAAAAACGACTTTATTTGATAGAAAAACCTCTTTCGACAGCAGTTTTCTCACTTTACCAAACACACTGAACTGTCAGAGTCTAGAAAAACTCCAGAGATCAGTCCGGATGTTAAAAAGTCCCGTTGCTGGTGGAAACCCAGAGCTCTTTATATTACACTACAGAAAACACACATTTAAGCTGCTGCAGCTGTAAACTAAACATCAACTGACATGTTACTGACACTCGGGGCGTTTTAAAAGCCTGTAGTTGGTTTTTCTGCTCTGAATGATTTTTTAATGGGACTCTGGTTGGTTTTTCCTCCTCGGTGCGATTTGTTCGGGCAGATCTGAGCACAGAGGAAATGATCTCGGTCGGCTCACAAACAGATTCTGGAGCCGTTTGTTCGTAGCGGGAATCTGATCCGACTTCAGCCGGACTAAACAACGCAGGTGTTAACTGAACTGAGAACGTCTCATCAGCAACTGTCAATGCAGCGTTTATGTGTTTATTATCATGTCCTACCGGGACTTTTTCTGTTTTTTGGACTCTTTGTGTTTTTGTATCCTTCTGATGCTGTTTTCTGTTTGTAGTCGGACTCTTCGAGGGACTCTTTCATTTGTGTTTCCTGGTTTTGGTTTTTCTCTGTTTCCCTTGTGTGTTTACTGTAGTTCCTGTTTTATTTTGAAAGATTTACTTCCTGTGTTTGATTATTTCATGTGTCTCACCTGTGTTTCATTTGCAATCGCTCCCTGTGTATTTATAGTCCAGTTTTCAGTTCGGTCGTAGTCGAGTCGTCTGCTTTTATTCGATGTTCCCGTGTCTCCTGCGTTCTGGTTTGTTCCTGTGATGTTTTGCATTTTCATTAAAAAATATCTGCATCAGATTTTGCCTGCCTACCGTCTCTGCGTTTCAACCAGCTCCTTGACATTTATTTAAGAATATCTGGTAATCATGTGTGAGAGATTTGACCTGATCTTTTATAAAATGAAAGCAGTTAAACAGGAGAGTGAAGTCGTGTTCTAGTCGATGTGTTTTGTCAGTGAAGAGACAGAAACAGTAAATCTCCTCCTGGAATATTCAGTGAAAGAAAACTCTTCATCCTGCCCTTGATCATTTTTACAACAGGTGAGGTGCAGCTGCTGCTGTGTGACGCCGGAGAGGATAAATAAACAGATCGGGTTCAGTACGGTTCAGTACGGTGGCCCTGAGGTTTAAAACACAAAAAACCAAAACCATAACAACATTTTAGAAAAGACAATAACAAAACAAAAACATAAAAAACACAATGAAACAATGAAATGTTTCTGTTTTGTTGTGTTTTGCACCTCAGGGCCACCGTACAAGGTGCTGCCGTTAATTTGTTAGTAAGAAGTCAAGAAACAGACCAGAACTCAGAGGCAACAACACATCTTTTTTTCTACGTTTCTTGTTCTGGACCAAAAGATTCAAACTGCTCGAGCTCCGTCAGAAGTTCCTTCATCACTGCGTCCAGTCCTGAAGCTGACGCCGGGTGCAGCTGGAGTTCAGCTGCTGCCAGTGGAAACCTGCTGGATGTGAGATGGACGTTTTGATTTCTGCCAGACTGGACAAACTCCTGCAGCTCTTCATTCAAACAACTAAAAAAACATCTCAGCGTGGATTCAGAAGAGCTTCTCTCAGGCTCCTGTGATGCTCCAAGTGTTGTCTCTGTTTGGGAAGAAAACCTTTTTAACAAAAACTCTGAATATTGGAGAATATTTCTGTCATGTTTTGTTTACTTTCTGGTTAAAAACAGTTTCCTCCTGCAGTTTCAGCATCTGCATCAGAAGCTCACAGAGAGAAGGTCTCTCAGTACATATTGACAGTGAAAAGCTCTAAACTCTAAACCATCTGCTCCTCATTAACACTCAACTCCGCGGTAAGCTCCACCCAGCTGGCACCTCCAGGACACCAAAACAAACCACGGGCCGAGGCTCCGCTGTGCCGGTGGAAACATGCGTGACTTCGGGGCGACCTCGCTGCCTGGACGCCTTCGGAGCCACATGATTGGAATCCCAGAGGGAGCCCGTTCGGGTTGTGATGTCATCGATTGCTCAAGTTGTTGTTGATGTTCGAGTAGGAACGAGTGTGTGAGTGTGTGTGAGTGTGTGAGTGTGTTGTTTTGGTGCAGAGATGGATGATCTCAGCTGACCGTGTATGTGTGTGTGTGTGTGTCTGTGTGTGTGTGTGTGTGTGTTATTATGGGTTAGTAGGTGATGGATGACAAACACTGAGGAGACATTTGAATCAAATTATGCATTTTATAACTTAAACAGAGAAAGTTCATCGACGGTCAAATTCAAAATTCAACACCAACCAAACCTCCCCGTCCGATATCGCTTTACATCACAGTGATCAGATATTGTTTTCATTAATACAAGTTGATTTTCTCTCTAAAAATACTTTTTTTTAGCAGCTGGATAGATAAGAACGAAGCCCTGGAGGGACTGTGGAGAAATGAATAACTAATTCCTGCTCTGGGTTTAATAATTTGTGCCTC
Organism: Thunnus thynnus; assembly: GCF_963924715.1. NCBI lineage: Eukaryota > Metazoa > Chordata > Actinopteri > Scombriformes > Scombridae > Thunnus > Thunnus thynnus. The sequence goes on along the minus strand of NC_089525.1, from coordinate 33,694,693 downwards.
TGGATTTAATAATTTGTGCTCTCAATATTTAACAGAATTCCCCCTCATGCCGTCCTCTGGTCCTGCGTTACACCCTCACTGTGGGTCTCATGGATGTAATAAAGTTTTATTTTGAAATATGTGGATATTAAGCACAGCACACTGTGTCTCTGAGATCCTTTAATTAAGCAACTGTTTGCTAACGAGTTCAACCTGAAAGCTGATGACTTATTGTTTCTGATGAATGCAGGTTTAAATATCACAAACAACAAATATATTAAATAACTTCATGACCAACAACACATGAACAAATCAAACTCACCTCACAGCAGCTGACATCTGAGTGAGTGTTAGTGTGTATTTATGTGTATCGCTTGTTAAAAATGTCTTCCTCTCTCTCTGTGTGTGTGTGTGTGTGTGTGTGTGTGTGTGTGTGTGTGTGTGTGTGTGTGTGTGTGTGTGTTCAGGCTGACCAGCAGTACGCCAGCAGTGTAGCAGACAACCTGAAGCGCCTGTAAGTCCACCTGCATGATGCCGTTACCACGGCAACCAACACAAGAGAAGGGATTCTGCGTGTGTGCTGTGTTTGATGTCGGCTCGTACACGGCGGTGTTTGATCATCACAACGTGTGTGAACAGCTGTGTGTGTGTGTGTGTGTGTGTGTGTGTGTGTGTGTCATTGTTCACAGCTTGTAGTCAAAGTGCAGCATGTTAATGCATGATTAATTCATCACACACACACACACACACACACACACACACACACACACACTCTCAGCCTGCAGGATAAACTGTCGGCAGCAGCAGGAACCGTTTTGTAAAAACATTTTTCCGCTCAAAGATCAAGATGATTTTTCCTTCCTTCACCTTCACTTTCTCTCATTTCTTCTTCCTCCTTTCGCTCATTATTTCCTTCACTCCGTCCTCCTTCTTTCTTTATTCCTCTACATCATACTTTCCTTCTCTATCTCCTTAGTTTCTGTTGTTTCCTGCATCCTCCTCCTCTCTCTCCCTGTACCTCCACCTTTCCTTCTCATCATCCTCATTTCCTTCACCCTCTCCTCCTCCTCTCTACTGCCTCTCTCTCTTCTCATTCTTTCTTCACTCCTCTACCTCTTTCCTCCATCCTCCTTTCCCTCCATATTTTGTTCTTTCCTTCCCTTCATCCCTCTTACTTTCCTTTGTCCTTCTTTTCATCCTCCTTTAATTCCTGTTCTTTCCTTCTCTTCCCTCCTTCCTCCCTTTCCTAACCTCCACCTGTCCTTCACTTGATCCTCTTTTCTTTCCTTCTCTACCACTTCCTGTCCCTCTTTTCATTCTTTCTCTCTATTTCTCTCTTTATAGTCTTGAAATACAAACATTCCTTCAGTGTTTTCATGTTCATGTGGTCTCTCAATATAACAACACAATGCTGTTTATTACTGTGAGAAAACACTGTAGAGACATATAAATGTAATTTCTAGGAGAGAGAAATATGATTGATGATTGATCAGCTGATCATGTGACTGTCAGGTTCATGTTGTGAGATGTGTTTCTCTCTTCTTCTCTCTTCAGTTTTCCAGCAGAGATTCAGTCCGGTCTGTTGGAGGTCGTCTCTCCGTCCGTCCACTTCTACCCGGACTTCTCTCGTCTCCGAGAGTCCTTCGGAGACCCGAAGGAGAGAGTCAGGTGTGTTCAACTGTGTGTGTGTGTGTGTGAAAGTGTAGAGAAGACGTCTCACTCTGTCGGATTTGTTGGAGCTACAGAAACACTCTGATTGTACAGAGATGTTACAGAGTGGAGCTTCTTCCCTCACAGAGGATCTTTGGTCGAGTTACAGACACACGAACCGACAACAGACGAGTTTCATTTTGTCATCAAGTGATTCACAGCATTAATTAGTGACGGCTGATACGAGCTGCTGCCCAACACGTTGATCATTTTAACCAAAGTGACGCTCGGTGCAGATAAAGATGAGAAGCTGCTGGATGAAGCTTCTCAGCTTTGATCAGAAGACACACAGTTAATGATCTTTACTGTGATTTTGTTCAGTCTGGTCAATGAATAACACTCCAGTTCCTTAAGTCATTTCATGTGTTATCACTATGCATTTTTTGCTTTTCGCGCCATTTAGGTCATAAATTCACCAAAAGTGACCTGTAGTTATGATTGAGTGACGCATGTCAGATGACTTTATTTTCTCTTATAAGGTGATTTGTGGCTTATTAAAGAGAGGCGGGTTGGGTGGATGTAATAGTTGCAAAAAGTCACAAAAGCAGCAGGAGAGTGATGTTTAAGACAGTTAACCGGACATGTTTACTGCATTTTACAGATCATTTTAACCCAAACCAGGATGTTACCCTAAAGGCCTTTACACATACAGAAAACAGAAAGTTACTGAACCAAAACAGTTTGCATGTCGGCTCCACGGGTTGTATTTATAAATCCATGATGATACCTGATACATCTCCGCCAACTGTAGCGAGTGAACCTACCTGTCTGCTCACAGACAGACTGAGAGCTGATCAATCAATATAGATATGGTCAATAAGTTAAAAACACACACAGCGGGATACTCAACACCCCACGAGGGCCGTGAAACAGCTGTCTGTGCAGATCACGCTTTGTGATTGGTCGATGCTTTTATTCGCTGTGTGAAAAATCAGAAAAATCGACCTTGTTCCGGAAAAAATCACGTCGCTTTTTCGCCTCATAATATTCAGGCTCTGTGTGAAAGTTCTCACGACACAAACAACAGTTTGAAAAAAATATGCGAATTAATCACATGAAAAAAACACCCCCAGTGTGTAAAGGCTTTAAAGGTATAATATGTAATTATTCCACATTAAAATGTCTAAAAACAACTAGACCTATGTTATATATGTTGTTGAGTTGTGTACTTACATTATCAAACCCAGAGAAATCTGTAATTTAATCAAACGTCAGGAAATATTCAGGACACTGCTGAGTTGCTGCTGTACAGAGTCGAAGTTAAACCGGAGCTTCAGCTTCTGTTCCAGAAGTAGGAAAACCTCATCAAAACCTCGTTAACATGTGTAAATCTTTTCGAAGTATTTTGGGGGCATTTAAACAATACAAAGCTGTATAGTCCATCTCTGGAGTCGTGACTTCCTGTTTGGTCGTCTCACACGTCACAGTCAGAGAATATTGACAATAAACGCTTCAGTTGTCCAGAAAGACAAACGAAAGAAACAGTGTGAGAGATTGTGTTGAGTTACAGAAGCTGGTGGAAGAGAGGATAGACAGGAAGTGATGTCATGACTTTGGCTGTGTGCAACCAATCAGGATACAACATGAGATAATGCAGAATACACTGGTGACGTTTTAATGAAGTTTAGGAGGAAACACTTCTTCTCTTTACATCCGTAAAGGCTCCTCCTGGTCTTAACATGTGATGTGAGTCTGGATGATGACATCTGATCCGTCCGGGTCTTCAGATTTACTCCTGGAACTGAAACACGTTCTTGTTTTCTCAGCTGTTCCTGCGCTCTGATCAGATCTCAACATGTAAATGAGCTGGGTGGAGCTGGCAGACTCCTCGACAAACATGTGGCGTCCCAGGTCAATAAAACCGCTGCCACCAACAGACGTCATTCGTCTCTAAACGTCTTCTTGTGATAGAAGACTGCTGTGATCTGTTCCTGATGTCTGATACTCGTCTTCACAATCAGCTGTTCTGACAAAATGTCACCAAACTGAGTTTATAAGTTTCACTTTATTGAGTTTCTGACTTTGTTGTGATTTAAAGTGACGACCTTTCTTCTTCTAACTTTAAATAACTGCAGTTTATCATAATAATTTATCAGTGTGTGTGTGTGTGTGTGTGTGTGTGTGTGTGTGTGTGTGTTAATGTGTGTGTGTGTGTTAATGTGTGTAATTTATCAGCTCCAGTAATTAGAGAAAGTTGGGTAACGGTATGTGTCTCTTAGTGTGTGTGTGTGTGTGTGTTTCAGTGTCTTTGTGTGTGTGTGTGTGTGTGTGTGTGTGTGTGTGTGTGTGTGTCTGTGTGTGTGTGTGTGTGTGTCTGTGTGTGTGTGTGTGTGTGTGTGTAAAACAGCTCCCCAGGCGTCTGTCAGCCTGTCATGGCTAATTCATGAGGCTCTGAAGCACGCTGAGCAAGCTAACTAGACACACACACACACACACACACTGCAACACACACAAACACACACACACACTGAAACACACACACACTTTTAAATTGGTCCTCTTCTCGTCTCCTTGACGGAGCCGCCTTAAAAGGAAACACACACTTTTACACACACACACACACACACTCTCTCTTTACCTTTAAGGGTCAATATGCAGATTGAAATGACATCATTTCAGTTAACTGGTGCTCCGCCCCTTTGGCCCCGTTCCCTTGGAAACAGGAGGGAGGAGAGGGAGGTGAATGAAGGAGGACGGGAGGGAATCAGAGGAAGGAAGGAGGGAAGGAACGGTGATGGATGAAGAAAGGAAGGAAAAAAGATGGAGGAGGAGGAGGAGGAGGAGAGAGGGATGAAGGATGGACAGAAAGAAATAAGCTGAAATGAGTTTATTGTATTTTATTAACCTCACGCGTCCCGTTCATCTTCTCACAGTTCCATTTCCTGTTTCGTCGCTTAGCTTCCTGTGGTGTCGCTGGTGATAATAAATACAAGTAAGAAGCTGCGAACAACCTGCTACACATTTCAAACAGCTGGAAACAGCAGCAGCACTTCCTGAAACAAACAGCTGATCTGCAGCATGCGTAGGAATACAGAAGTTCTACGGTTGAGAAAATGTAAACGGCTGTCTGACGGAAACATAAAGCAGTGAAAATATTCTAAATACAGCAGGAACTTAATCTGATATTGATTTTTTTAGGTGGATAAAATACGTTTTGCTGCAGCAGTTCATCACTTAGCTTCCGTGCCAGTACTCTGAACTGGGAGCATGTCAACCCAGATCTACTGACTATTGATAACTACCTCATATGATATTACTTCAAATAATCTGAACTATCCCTTTAACTGCGTTTCTAATGATAAATTTAAAAATAATCTTTTAACGAACCCCAACCAAGTGGTTTTTGTGCCTAAACCCGACCTGACGCATCATAAAGCATCATTATCTTGTAATGTAACGTAGTGACATATTACCTTTTCACAGTCCTGTTCCAGTGGGTTGATATGTACCTACTACTTATCTATGAGGCTGATAACCATGGTAACGCCCAGCCAATCGAGTGATAACATCTGAAACAGATGAGAGATGAGACATGGATCAAATCAGAATTTGATCTGTTTGGTAACATTTGGAAAGTCTAGAAGAGCTGCACAGTTTTATCTCCATTCAAGTGAACGAGGAGCCAACAGGAAGTCAGACGGCGGAGGACTCGGCCCAAAACGCCAAAGCGTGAGGAAGCTCATGGAAACATGGTGGACATTTGATTTCATGCCCCACTGAGCAACTGTCATAGGAATGAACGGCGCCACCTTTGAACGCCGTATCCATTTCTGCTTCATACATCCGTCCAACACGGACTAACAAGGAAGTACGTTTACATTCTCACTGACCAATGAGAGGAGAGAAGCAGTTTACACACATCGGGACATGATGAATGAAGAAGAATCAGTTCATTCATTCTTCTTTTTTATCCCAAATCCTCAGAATCCTCCACTACTCTCTTCTTCTTCTTCTTCTTCTTCTTCTTCTTCTTCTTCTTCTTCTTCTTCTTCTTCTTCTTCTTCTTCTTCTTCTTCTTCTGTGAGATCTGACAGTCCTGTTCAGTCTTTCCTTCATTCATTATGAAGCACAGAGTCTCTCCACTCCGTCTTCACACGTCTATAAAACCTTCGTCTCCCTGCCGACAGTCTGCAGAAGAAGAAGAGCAGGAAGCTGAAAGAGAAACTACACAAGCTGCAGGAAGATTCTGCTCCACTGCAGATCTTTGAAAAGGGAAAAATGTGAAGTTTTATGCTGGTTTTCTCTTTCTTCAGAGGATGAAAATAACTCAGCAGTAACCAGACAGACAGAGAGGAAGAGGAGGAGGAGGAGGAGGAGGAGGTTTGTGCAGATTTTTGACAGGAAGTCCTGAGAAGTGAAATGATTCAAACAGTTGTTGGTTCATTTTATCACAGAGGACAAAAATCTTCATTAAATTCAGCAGAAGAGTCTTTTTAAACTCGTCTGTAGAGCAAACAAAAAGTTGATTAAACATTGATTATGATGGATTATCGCTCTGCAGGAAGTTTAAATTAGTTTCTCATACGAATGAACTGAAACTAATGTCTGTCTGGAAGGAAGGAAACTCATCTAAAAACTGATTCTGCACCTGCAGAAAAGTCGAGTGTTGAATATGTGATTTTGTAGTAAATGAGCTGAAATATGCAAAAAGTGAAACTCTGATGTCCCATCAAAGATTCAGCGAGCAGACGACGGACGGATGTCGCTCTTTAACAGAGTGTTTGTATGCCAGCTCCGGCGTCCGTCCGTTAAAAGTTTCCCCACTGGACTCCGTCACGCTGCTGCTGCTGCTGCTGCGGGTCTCAGAGGGAGACGGAGGACAGTAAAACCAGTCTCTGAGTCGTGACCTCGCATATTAACTCTGTGTTCAACGCACCGCCGAGTCTCTGCAGAGAGGAAACCGCTGCTGGAGCTCCTGAGGACGCAGAGAGACGTCAGCACTTTAATGATCGTCTGCACCGCCGGCTCCATTTTATCCAGTTTGTATTGAACAGTTTAATGTCTCAATGTACTCGGAAATTAACACAAAGACATAATGTAATTTTTTAGTTTAACAAAATTGAATCTAAATTTTAACACATTTTGCAGCCAAACAGGCAAACTCACTTTATTCTTTCTACAGAGCAGAAAACTCTCTGCTGCAGAAGTCAGGTTCCAGTTCATCCAAAACCAGCTTGATGACTGGTTCCATGGTGGTTCTGACAGGTTGGAGGTTTGTTCTGGATCGTTATCTCACTGCAGGATGAACCAGAGCTGCTGCTGCTGCGCGGCTCTGCAGGATGCATCTAAAACAGCTGCAGATCATCACGTTTCCTTTTTAGACGGAGGCTTTAATCAGCTAACACCTGTAGGAAGTGTTTGCATCAACTTTCAAAGCTCTGTTACTTTAATTGCTGCAGAAAAGCTTATCCATTTTTAACTCTGACAGTTCACTGCTTACATTTATCTTCAATTTCAATAAAACTGGAAAAACTGGACTGTTCTAAAACTTGAGGCGGGTTGTGTACATACAGTACTGTGTGAAAACTTTGGATTGGGTTGGGTCGTAAGGAAGAGGCTCGGACGAGGGTTTCGTCGGAGGCCGCCGTTTATTCCGGCAACTGACAGAAGAAAATGACAAGAAAATATCCTCTGGTCAATGGTGACGCTAACTCAGCCTCCTACACAAATGAAATAACAGAATGGTGTTACTGTACTGTACAATAAGTCGCTTACCTCTCCTGTGAAGTATGACAACAACAGGGGAGAGGTAAAGCTGGGGGACATCATCACGCACAACAGTAAACGTAGGAGCCTTAAATGTTCCACCTGTTGACCCTGGAGGATTAGCACATCAGGATTTAACTATTTACTAATTTTGTGTAATTATAATACGTGTGCTGCACAGTTGACCTTGTTACATGTGAACGAGGTGTAAACAGACATGTAGATAAACTGCTGCGGTTCATTATTCACTCCTGTTTAAATCTCAGTTGAAGTTGAAGTCTGATTCCTTCAGACTTGATCAGAACTCTCAGACGACTCTGTGGACGTGAGATTTTGTAACTTTGGTGGTTTGAACATGAGACTCTTGACTTGGACATAACCTGAGTGACTAATGAGTGTTTTCCAGTGAACTCGCTGCTCCTCCAGTCATTTAAAAAAAAAAAAGATGTGAGGAATCACACTGTGGTCACCCTCCTGCTGCTTTTATATATTCAGCTGCCAGATAAAACTCTCTTTCTATATTTTAAAACAACTGGTTCGTTGTTGTATTTCAGTGTCTGTCTATCAACCAGCTGATTTCTCTGTCGTGTTAAATCCCCTCGTCGATCGCCAGGGGAGAGACGGCGAGTGAGACGAGGCTGCGTCTGTGTTAACTTTACTGTTTTTCTATAAAAAGCTCTTTTCCTCGGGATTGTTTTTAGATCTAAGCGGGCGTATAAAAAGGCTATTGACTCCCTGTAGTAAAAAAACACTTTAAACTGTGGATAAACTACTATGTGAGGAGATGAGTGGAGGCTGGGGGTGGGGGGGAGGGGAGGGGGAGGTATTTATGGCACAATAAAGCATAAGAGACCACAGAGAGGGGGAGGGGGGTGCAGGGGGTTTCTTGTCTGCAGGGCTGAAGGAGTCAGACATCATGTGTTCATCACATGCTGCATAAACCTCCACAAAGAGCAGCGCTCTGATACTACTGAGCCTGTTTGAAGGGTCAAAGGTCAAGCTGGGGGGTGAGAAGTACTCTGATCCTTCACTGCAGTAAAAGTACTGAAACATTACAAATAAAAGTCTTAAAACACAAAAAGAAGCTTTATGTGTTGAATACACAAACAAATATGCACTGAGGGGTTGTTGTTGTTGTTGTTTACATATTCAGATAAGCTAATGTTTCATCAGTCAGGACATCGTCTCCTCACTGAGTCTTTGTTCAGATTAACTGCATGAATCATTTATCAAATAACGAATAGTCCGAAAAATCATTTCATCTTCATCTTCATCTTCATCTTCATCTTCATCTAATGGTGATTATAAACTTATAAATAAAGATAGAAGATAAAAAGAATGTTTCTAGAATTTATACATTTATTACAAATACATCATGCTGACTAAAGTAAGTAAAAGTAAAAATACAGAGTAGGGTTAGCATGAAAAATAAAGTAAGAATATGTTAGAAATAAGAAAAGTAACTTTAGCATAAAAAATAATCATCAAGTGTCATTAAAATAAAGATTTATAATCTACAAACAAGTTAAATCTCTCTGACTTTCAAAAACTCTGCATTAAATCCTCGTGTTTCATTCTGACCAATCAGGAGCTGCATGTTTCTCATACAGCAGTGGTGGGCAAATAGTGGCTCGTGGGCCAAATCCGGCCCTCCAGAATATTCTATATATATTTGATCCCCTGACAAATAATATTAATAATTTGCAGCAGAATTCTTCACAAATCTACTGTAGATAACAAAATACAAACACACAGCTCATGTAAATCCCAGTTAATATGTTACTTGTATACTGTCGCCATGGTTACAACGTGCTGAAATTATGTCCAATAAACCAGAAATTACATTTTAATGTGCGAATTATTCAATTTCTGTTTTAATTCCACAACTTGAGTCTAATCCAAACATAACAGATATATTTTATGCACATAAATAGTTGAACAGAAATGATGAGCTGATGCCAGTTGTTTTTTCTAAGGCAACAACAACATCAACAGTAATCTGTGTGCAGATAACAACGTACGTCTCTGGTCTCAAAGTCCAACACAAAACATTTGTATAGGAGTCATTTTGCTGCTGTTTTACAGCATCATGTGTGTTTAACATTTGTATGAAATGATGTATTTTTATCTGATCACAGTGACAGAAATCAGGAGTTTGATGACTGACAGCGACTCCACACAAACACTTTCACATCCAGACTGAAGATCTTCCACGTCCACACAGACGACCTTCATCTGTTGACGAACACAAACAAACATCTGCCGTCGCTGCGGCGTGCGAGTGTTCAGCTGTGTGTGTGTGTGATGATGATAATAAAGACAAAAAGGCGGCGCGCTGCAGCTCAGTGTGAAGCTGCTGTAAATATTGACCTGTGTGTGTGTGTGTGTGTGTGTTTGCTCTGTTGTTTAGCTGCTCCGCTGTTTACTGAACCTGCTCTGTACACACACTGATTCAATCCACCGCTCGCTGCTTTCTGCTGTTTCTGAGACCGCCTGACATTTATGAAGCGACGGAGGTTTTTTCCATTACGACTGGCTGCAGGTATCGATGGAAACATGTGGTGTTAAAGTTTTAATCAAAACAATAGTCTCACTGATGTTCAGCGCCTCAGATTTTATCTCTGAAGTTGACAGATGCAAAGTTTTTAACTGATGATCTACTGATTATGTTCTTCCACTGTATCCAGTTTATTCTTACTCCCATGATGCATTTGTGACAACAGTGATATGCAACAAGTGTCTTAGAGGTTTTTGTGAAATCTATTATAAAACTTGAGGAAAATGCTTTTTATTTTGTGTTTCTTGCTGTGAGTCAGATGAGAAGCTAACCCGTCTCCTAGGAACTATGTTCATATAAACTGTTTTCCTCAGTTACACTGAGTTGGCAGACGTAATCTCTGTCTGGATTATGTTCACACAGTTAATGTGTTTTTCTAAACTGCAAGCTGTAAAGTTTATTTCTGTCCTCTAGTGCAGTTTGTCACGTCCCAGTCTGCAGAAGTGAGTCTTCAAATGTTTTAATGTGGAGGAAACACATTTAGAAAATAAGTCAAACGTGTTACTTAAAGCCTTGATTCATGGTAATAATAAAGTGAACATTTTTATTGTTACATTCTTCATTCAGTGTAAGAATTATCAAATAAACAACTTCCCATATTCGAGATTGATTAATAAAGAATTGATGAAAACATTTGTAATTCAGTTCATGCGGGACAAAATGTTTTTCAGCCTAGAAATGATTAAACGTTTGAATTCTCAGTAATAAAAATGTAAACGGCAAATCTGAAAACTCCCCGTGTGATGAACGACCTCGACACAACAAGAGGAAATAAAATAATGTTTTCATTTCTGCTTGAATTAAACATGATCTGACAGCTGAAGTTGACCAGTGACCACATTATTCATAAAGATTTAATGTTTATTTATAGACGTTATTATTATTTAATGCAGAAACTAAACACAACGTTGTGAGGATGTAAATCATCAGAGTGAAGGAAATGAGTGTAAGTCAATGTAACGTCCTGTGTGTGTGTGTGTGTGTGTGTGTGTGTGATCTTATGGCTCATTGACTTTTTTTTATCCCTGGTTGCATTTTCCTAATTATCCACTGAGCAGTCTGTTATTATAGCTCACTGTGTGCGTGTGTGTGTGTGTGTGTGTGTGTGTGTGTGTGTGTGTGTGTGTGTGTGTGTGTGTGTGTGTGTGTGTGTTACAGGAAGCAGGACGAGCAGTTTTTCATGTTTTTAGATCTTCTGCTGATAAAAGTCTCTCTTGTTCTTGTTTCTCTCTTCCTCTTCCTCAGGTGGAGGACGAAGCAGAACCTGGACTACTGTTTCCTGATGATGTACGCTCAGTCTAAAGGAACTTACTACGTCCAGGTGAGAAACAAAACTTATCTGATGTCTGACTCTTGACCTTTGACCTACCATCAACTAGAGCTGCTCTCTGTATCTGTTAATGTCACTAAATTATCTGTATTCAGATGTTAGAACTTGTCTTTTAATTGTCTGCTTTAAATAGTCACTGCTGGTTATTCTCCTCATATAAGTATCATTAAGATTAGCTGCCACCATAATAATATAATCTTTTAACCGTTTACCAGTTTATCAAATGAGGAAACATGATTTTAACTTTTTTAATTCAAAAATAGTAAAAAGTATAAACTATTAAAGGTCTAAACCAAATTTCACAGCAATCCATCTGAAGGTTGTTGAGATATTTGAGTCTGAACTGACATTTACTGGAAACATTAGCACAGTGTTTAAACAGCCAGTACGTGTTAGCTCCTTTATTGTCTCTGTGTTTCAGTTATTTTTGTCCTTTTTGTCTTTTGTTATCAGATTTTTTTCATTAAGTTTTGTCTTTAACTTTGAATGTGTATATTAGCCTCAAAGTTTATAATTCCCTTGTTAAGTTTCTTTTATATTGCTGATAGTCTCTGCGTTGTGTTGTGATGATGATGATGATGATGATGATGATGATGATGATGATGATGATGATGATGGTGGACTAACGGCTGACAGTTAGTAACATCAGTTGACTCCAACGAAGACGCTCCGATGTTGATTCAATGATGTCTGTTTATTGCTTACAAGCACTGTGGGATCTGGGGGATACGAGCCCGGTCTCAGTAAAACTATTTAACATAAATAAAATCATAATCAAAGGAAACTTACTATACTAATAAATGATTTCTGTGACGAAGCTTAATAACAGTTAAATAACAAATTAAGGCGAGGATCCTATTGTTTTTTGTGTGTTTGTTTGTTTGTTTTTTTCTTTATTATTACGCCACTTAAACCCTTAATTTGACCCCATAAACATGCTCAAAAACACGCACATCAGGTCTGGTGAAAAATGGCTGCCACGGCCCGTAGGAATGTGGTAGAGAGATCAAACTAAAACTCAATTATTCGTCTCATCAAGACCTACAAATCATACCCCGAACAAACGCTGTCTCCTCCGAGGACGTTAATGGTATCGGCTTCAAACTTTAATAGATGACTTATGACACCTTGCTGAAAAAAAGTTGTTAAAAACTTTGTAATAACTCGAATGGTTTGGATTTAATAAGCCCTGAAAGTTGCAGTGTTACATCACCCTTACAATGTAAAGCAATGGGGAGACAATCTATGGGCATGAACTTTGTGTCAAACAGAGGCTTCTGACGTCTAAACTATAAGTCTGACCACTTTCAATGTATCAATGGATTCGCATTGAAATTTCCTACCATAAAATATGATTTTTAATGTAAGATTTGGCCAAAGTCATGGGATTTATGAGGAGATTTCATAAGAAGCGTACTCTAAAATCCTCCTCTCCAACTGCTCCTGGTGATGTCACTCCCTCAGTGCTGTGAAACATTCCGCAATACACACTCATTATAAAATCACAGGAGGAGCAAGAAAAGACTTTAAAACTCACACTCTAATATCTCAAAAACAATAAAAGATAGAAAAAACATGTAAATTCAAGATTTGTAGGTCAAAGTCTCGTAACTCATTTAAAGTTCAAATGAAGTTTGTATCTAAAACTATGTGGAAGCAGTAAATGTTCAAAAAGGTGTGGGTTCACTCACACTCTCCATTCAAATATATGAGTATTTTTCTGTGTCCAGCTGCAGTTACTTATTGTCTCTACACACCTGACAGTACACATGTCAATCAAACTTTCAAAATAAAAGCACACCACACTTGTAAGAAATATTCCTCATTTTTAAAAAGTAAAATGATCTGATCCCGACGGGCCAGAGAGCGAGGTCCCGACCAACGCTGCTTGCAGCTTTAATTAGTAATAAAGTCTCTCTCAGGTCAGCTATACATTATTATTTACAGGTTTCCATTTAACAGTCACACACTCACCAGGGGGATACAAGCCGGTCTGACTTGTTGCCCCGGTGATGCTTTATAGCTGCATCGTTACCATGGATACTATGTAGCCAAGTATTAAATATTAAATATAAGATAACAGCATAAAATAATGAAAATAGCACAAATATGTACACCTTACAACTATTAAATGAAGGTAAAATTACTGACAAAATTATATTCTATATGAAAAGATTTTGCTATTAAACATAGTGACCATTTAAAGCACAACTAATGTATTTAATGTAACATGCGAGAGGCAGATGTTACACATGCAGCCATCTGAACCAGTACAAAATGTTTCCAACCTTACTGGGACTCACCTGGTTAAATAAATATGTGTGTAATTCTCTTGATGTCGTTTTAAATTAAGCTTTACAGATGAGCGATGTGTCCTCACTGGTAGCTGCAGCTCTGAACTGACAGTAGAAAACCCTCTAAACGTCTAAATAAAAACATTTAAATGTGGTGAAGATGTAAAATATTCATCAGACAGCTTCTGTCACTGTACTGCAGCTAATAAAGCAGGACGGCCATTAAAATAAAAAGCGTCTGTGATGTAATTCTCCTGGTGCGAGAGGCTGATGAAACTGTTGCATTGTGGGGCCGACTGACGGGGGCGTTAATGGAGGTGTCTCTGCAGCTTCATCACAGACTCTTTGTTCCCGTCCGAGATGAAAAGAAGAAGAAAAAAAACCTCAGACTCTCCTCCAGTTTTCCCAACATCTGACAGAAATACATAGTTTCCTCACAGACTGACAGATTTTATTCTTTCTTACCTTAAAAAAAAAAAAATCATATTTGAAGAGTAAAAGGATCCGCCATCATCACATCAAGCCCGAACCAAACTGTAGATCCACTCCAGACTGAGCAGAACTGAGCTTCCAGTCCTGTTTCAGTCACGTCGGCTCCCAGCAGGATGTTTGAAGATCTGACTGAACATCTCAGTCTCTCCCTGCTGTATCTCTGACCTCTTAGCGCCGTACGAGTCGCTGCTTACATTGAGATCCTCGGGGCAGAGGTCTTTTATCTGTTCCAGAGGTCCGGCTGAACACTAGAGGGGACAGAGCGTTTGCAGTCAGGACCCCCCTGAGGGGCCTCGAGGGGCCCCGGAGGCTCTGGAACAATCTGCCCGAGGAAATCAGGTCGGCTGAGTCTGTGATTTCACTGAAGTCTCTTCCTAAAACGTACTTTTATCGGAGGGACTTTGAGTTTTTATTTGCCTTTGAACTGTCTTTTATTTCTGTTTTTGTCTCGTGGTGACGGCTGTGAGCAGGTTGTCCGTTAATCAGAAGATCGAAGGATCTCCAAGTGTTGTTTTTCTACTCAAACATTGCTTAACCACAACATGTGATGCTACTTCACTGCACTTTAACAACAAATATTACTGGGACCATTACAGAAAACTGCAGATGAACATTTAATATCCATTAATTCCCATTTTAGACACGAGCGCTGACTATCAATGTGACAAATTGGCCACAGTTTTTCATATTGATCATACACAGTCCAGCAGTATACTATGTTCTGATCTAGTCTTGTTTCTCTGTCGAGATGTGATGTGTGGCTCTTTATGTGGCTCTGTCCTTGAATGCTGCTCTCTCTCTCTGCCGGAGCTGAACTCAGGTTATTTTCCTGGCAATGGAGCAATCACAGCACCGTCGTCTCTGCTGGCTGCGGCGGCGGAGCCTCGGCTGTTGCTCCCACACGAAGCATTTTGACAGGAACACCGAGCCAGACTCACGCTGTTTTGACACCTCGACTCGCTCTGAACTTTGCAGAGAGTTTTGCCTCGGCTGTGTGTGTAGTGACGGGAGGGGGGAGGAGGTAATTACTCCCATGTCGACTCTCCTGGGACAAAAGTGGAGGATGTGAATGTCTGTCAGGAAGCTGCCATGTAGACCAGATAACCAGGGCGTCTTCTGCAGGCGGCCGTCTGCTCCTGATGCTAGTCATTATGTGTTACTGTATGTATGTAAAGGTGGATTGTTGAAGGGTTTATTATCTCACCTTGTGATTTTAAAGTTGTGAAGTGTGAGGGGTGTTTTATGTATTCCCATTTCAATTTTTTTCTTTAAAAAATCTCTTAAATGGTACAAAATATAGCAACTTTGTTTCTGAGAAATCAGGTTTTGTCTGTCATTTTATTGGACAGCTCTAAATAGGCCGACTACAATACCCATAAGCCTTTGTTTGTATTTGTATGTGACACTCATCCCTGCATTTCCAAACCTTTTTTTTACTTATTTACCGTTACTGTAACATCAGCAAAAAATTTTAAAAAGTTACATTAGCATAAAAAAGTAACGTTAGCATCCGACTTTTCACTAAAGAACCAGATATTTTTCTCACACAGTTGTTCATCTTTTGTTCTGATGATTCAAACAGGAGAGTTTCATGTTGATCCAACTGTAGAAGAAAGAACTGAGAGTCACTAACAGTCTCTGCAGGAACCAGGAAGCGTCTGAAATAATTTCACACTTCTATAACTTTCAATGAAGACATCGCTGATTATGTTTTCATTCACGTTAGTATTGCACTTTTGAGGCTTTAAGAGGACATACTCTGCATATTTCCAGCTCTATATTTATATTCTGGGGCTCTACTGGAATATCTTTACATGATTTCCAGTTAAAAACTCCTTATTTATCTTCTACTGGTCCTTTATGCAGCCCCTCAGTTCAGCCTCTGTCTGAAACAGGCCGTTTTAGCTCCTGTCTCTTTAAGGCTCCGCCTCCTGATGAGCCCACTCTGTTCTGATTGGTCAGCTTCAGGAAGCTTCCTCCGACTCCGGAGGCTACGTAAACAAACTATAGTAGCAGGATTTCACTTCTTTTTCTCCTTCTTTACTCCAAATGTCAACTTGTCAAATCCATCCGTACATGTTGGAGCTGAACAACACATGGAAACACCTTAGCAACCACCTTAGCAACAAAGATTACACATTTCTGGGTTTGTGACAAGCTGATGTCATCTTGTTAAAAAGTTAAAAAGCATCTGTAAAGGGTAGCTGAAGCCCTGACTTTTGTCTTGCAGGCATTTCTTCATACGTTCACCTCAAGTTTTGGAACTTTCATCATGTTTAACATCGAACATCAGGACAAGAAATAAATAACAGAAAACTACTAAAAGCAGAATATGTCCCTTTAAGGTGCTTTCAGACTGTGTCGATGTTCTACATTTTAATTGTCTGCTGCACACACACACATGCTAAAAATCCTGCAGATATTCTTCATGTGAAACGGAGTAAATTTGAAGAAGAATCCTCAGTGTGAGTGATGTTTTATTCTGTCTTCTCTCATCAGGAGGTCTCACTCTCAGCAGAAAACCCAGCACCACTAGCTGCATCTGTTTAATTAAAGATAATAACACACGTGTCGTACTGGATCCACTGCTGTTAGAGAAAGAGAAGAGGAATAAAGTGACAACATTGAACCCACCGCCATCACCCCCGCCCCTCTCTCTCTCTCTCTCTCTCTCTCAGCTGGAGGATGATATAGTCGCTCGTCCAAACTACTTCACCACCATGAAGAACTTTGCGTTGCAGCAGCCGTCGGAGGAGTGGATGATCCTGGAGTTTTCTCAGCTCGGCTTCATCGGTGAGTCACAGCATTTATCATCATAATAACAACAACAATAATAATAATAATCCTCATCATAAGAATTAGGGGATGTCTGCTTGTTGGTATCCATCTTAAACTTATGTCTATTTGTAATTATGTGATATTTATTCGTCTACACGGGTCTGTCCTCTCAAGAAAAACATCACAACAGGTCGTAATATCAGTCGAGCCACAGTTAGTTTGAGTGACAGCTGCCATCTAGTGGTCGTAGTAACTGTGAGGTGGAGCAGTGATGCAGTACAGATGACGTTTATATATGTGGACAGATGTCCTCGTTCAGAGGAGGAGGGAGGACGGACAGTGGACTTTACTACAGGAGACGCTGTTTGTTTCCTGTTTCCAGCTATGACACAACATTGTACACAGCGTAACGTTGGTTTTGATATGAGCTCTACAAACTTGATTACATATTGGACTTTTAATAATGATGATGAGATATTATCATCATCCATCATGTGGTGGCTGTGGCTTACCCCGGGATTCCACCGGGCGCGTGTGCGCCGCGTTCCGGCTCTGACGCGGTTTTGCTCCGTCCTCTACACAGCACCCTATTCCACCGGGAACAAAAACAGGATTTTTAAAGCTCTTTCCACTTTTATTCGAATACAAATAATTTTGCTGCCTCAACAAATACAGATACAAATACAAATACTCTGCACATCCCTAACGTCCGCTAACCAGAAGGTCGGTGGTTCGATCCTCCTGTCTGCATGTAGAAGTGTCCCATATTGCTCCCGATGGTTGCACCAGCAGCTTGCATGGTAGCTCGCTGCCATCGGTGAGTGTAAATGAGCAGCAGAAACATTGTAAAGTGCTTTGCATAAAAGTGTCATATAAATGCAGCCATTTACTAAATATCAGTGTTGATGATGGTTTCCAGATCCTGATGAATTAATGACATGGACACAATAAACAGTTGCACAGTCGTCTGGTTGTTGTTGATCATCGGTGCAACACAATCTGGAAACTGCAGTTTGTTTGAGTGACAGCGTGTTGATATGTAAACAGCTGATTAAAGACGTCTTCGTCCATTTATGGCTAATCGTGAGGGTGGAAATGAGACTTGTGCATGAAGAAACATGTTTGCACGTTTGTGTTTCTGTCTTAGTTGTGAATCTACAATATTGTCCAGCAGGATAATATCAGCTGCTTTACTTAATGTCAGTCAGGTTGTATTTATTCAGTTCAGTCAGCCATCCAGGGAACTATAATTAGTTTGACCTTTGGCTGTCACCAGACAAACAATATGACTCTAATACTACACAGATTGTTCTGGCTGACATCTGCTGGTCAATACTGGTACTGCAGCTCATTCGTCATTATTATTATTAACTAGAGACGCTATTAACTGACTTTATAACAGAAAAGCCGCTCTGCCGTTCTTCATAGCTGAAAGACTAAATGAGTTTCTGGTGAAGTACTCAGCGAGGTGAGAAGGCGAGGAGCCACCGACAGGATGTGAAGGTGGAAACTTGATTTCCAGTCTTCCAGCTGTGCGGAGCTCCGTCTGAAGTGAGCTCACGCTGAATCAAACCCACCAGATTAATTAAAGCGTCAGCCTCCATCTGATCTGCTTTCTAATTACTCTGTCAAGGCTAATCAATGACTTCTGTCATCCTGGATCCAATCAGCCGACGCTGGCGTGTGGAACGCAGTCGTCGCTCGCCCGGAACCGCCGGCTGATCCGGAGTCGACTTTTCCTCAGAACTGATTCCAGCGCTGACAGATGGAGGCGGCAGCGGCGTTCAGAGAGACAGGTCCAGATTTCAGAGAGGTCAGAGGTCAATGAAGCCTGCTGTCTCACCCTCTGACTGCAGATTAAGCTTCCAAATCCTCTCATACAGGTTTAGATACACGTATTTACAAATAATATGCAAATGCAAAAAGCTGCAGTTTTGACCCTGCAGGTTGGACAGGGTTCTGCTTCTGGTGACCGTGTGTGTGTTTGTGTTTTCTGACCTAAAAAAGAACAGTTCAGACCATCAGAGCCAAAATCCCAAATCTGCTTCACAGCCGGACGAGTCACAGAAACCAGATGATGTTTCTTTAAAGCGCCGACACACACACACACACACGGAAGGAAAACACACGTCTGCAAACAACAGCGACTTAAATTAGCTTCAACTGAGGCCTGATGAGATATTTCTGATCAAAAGACACCGAAGCTCAGCTCAGACTGTACGAGTGTCTGTAGGGGAGGTGTGTTCATTTAAAAACCACCTGCTGCTCGGTGAGTTTAATCCAGTCCGTCTCTGTATGAGGCTCATTTTTCAGTAATAATTACAGCTGCAGTGAGCGACTGTTTTTCAGTGAACTCGCTGCTCCTCCTGTCGTTTAAATCCCGACCAGAGTGACGTCCTTCTGTTTTAAAGTGGTAACACTTGTGTGCTAATCTCCTGGACGTTTTCTGAGTCATTTGCAGGTGTTTAACAGTTAATTTTAAGACATTTTACAGCACCGCTCTATCTGTAGAATGTCTTAAAGATAAAATTAAAGGATTTGTAAAATAAAGTGTTACCAAATGTTTCTGCTGACCTTTAGAAACAAATAAAAGCATCAGGAGAGTAAAACCCTATAAAAGTCATGAGATGTGATGTCAGCTGCAGGTAGAAGCTGCTGTTCTCCTTCAGACACGTTTTTATACCTGATTCGTTCATATTTAGTCTCCATTAAAAGTCTTGTGAATCAGCTGTTTGCAGCTCCTGTCTGCAGTGAAACATGGATGTTCTTCTCTGGTTTCTAAGTGGATTTATGGAGGTTTATTGGTGACGGACATCAGACATAATGATATCCTCAGGGAGTCACACTGAATGATGTCGTGTGTGTTCAGTTTATTCACCTACAGATACAGAGCAGCTGTATCTTTATGATTATCAACTAAACTGTACAAAACACACAGTGTGCGTGTGTGTGTGTGTGTGTGTGTGTGTGTGTGTGTGTGTTGCCGTCTTCCTCTCCCTCTCAGATGCACAGAATTACACAGCATCATATTCTTCCCATGAAGCTTTGCTGCTCCGCTTCCCTCTAATAGGTCCCTGAGTGCTCAGCACCTCATTACTGGAGCCGGGGACAGAAGAATCAAACGCACCTCATTGTCTCTCCGGAGGCTGATTCTCCAGAAACTTGTGTCGCTTTAAAACATCTCGAACAGCTGCAGCAGCAGAAGAGAATGTAAAACTCCTCCAGCAGTTAAAGGGACAGTCTCCAGTTTTTTTTTAGGAATATTCTTTCCCCACATAAAACAATCCAGGAAACATTGATTTAAAGCTGCGTTCAGACAGGATGAACATCACAGGATGATGGTCTGTAACAGACATTCAGCAGGACAGAACCTCCACGGGGGGGCGCCGGAGAGGTGAAGGTGAGGCAAAGATACCGCGTGAGGTGAAGAAGAGTCAGTAATCCTTCTCAGAGTCAAAGCTGAACATGTAAACCTCCATAAATCCACTTAGAAACCAGAGAAAAAAGAAGCTGCAGAACCTGAGAATCATCACATGTTTAAGTTTTCTTCAGTAATCAGTGATAGTCGTCATGCTAACAGCTGATTCAGGTGTAAAAACATGTCTGAATAAGCTTTTATAAGGTTTTATTCTCCTGATGCTTTTATTTGTTGGTATAAAATGAAGGAACCTGTGAATAAAGAGTTACCAAACATGTTTATAGTAGAAGGACAAGCAGCTTTTTCCTCAGAGATCCACTTTAAAATCCAAGGACGGGATTTAAACGACAGCAGGAGCAGCGAGTTCACTGACAGTCGCTCGTCGCAGCTGAAATTATTACTGAACAACGAGCCTCACGCAGAGACGCACTGGATTAAACTCACTGATGAATATAATCATTGTTTTAACTGTTTAATTACTGTAACAGCTGCTAACTACGTGTTGAAATATGGTCATTTATATGCTGTAGAGACGGTTAAATGTCACCTAGATGTCAAAAAAACACATTAATCTTTAATCAGATTTATTCCAGTTTAAATTACAACAGCTAGAAATATTTTAACCTTCAAATTAAGACTTAATAATCAGAATTTAAATGATCATATTTCAGCTCCTGACTGCATGTTAACATAAAACTTTAAATTTTACACATCAAGACCTGAATTTTCACAAAGTTCACTTAAAAGTTGTCAGATTTGGTCAAACTGAACAAAAATTATTTTTTTCAGGATACAGAGAAAAGAAAAAAAGCCTCCTTGTTATTATAAAACATGATTGTTTTGCAGCGCTGAGGATAAAACAGTATTAGTTCCAGTTTGTGATCACTGAGTCTCTGCAGTCTGACTCCCTCGCCGCCTCCGCTCTGCTGGAGGCGTCGCTCCCTCCATCAAAAGAAATTAAACATTTTAAGTGTGAATTATTGATTATGCTAACTGCAGTGGAGACAACAATCAATTATGTCATTATGTGTGATATTCTGGCTGCTGCTGCTGAAACCCTCGGGGATGGACAGACACTGTGCTGCTCTATTTTTAGAGCCTTTACTGCAGATTATCAGTAAAACATCTCAAACCGTGCACGTTGTGTGTGTGTGTGTGTGTGTGTGTGTGTGTGTGTGATACAGATTTATGTTGAGGTTTTGTGACGGGGAATAATCCGCCTGCAGGGTTCAGGTCCCTCCTGAGGTCAGAATTGATTTGAAGATTAAATCTGATCAGATTAATTAAGTTTTCCGTCTCGCTGTTCACACGTCTGACCAGCAGGAGGCGACACTGAGTCACCGACCGCAGATGATCCGCTAACAGAGAGCCGAGGTGAAATCAGCTCCGATCCTCTCGATAACAATCAGTAGAAGATTTTTATCAACGCTCTTAAATTTCTATGTTTCCTAGAATAGTATTTAAGAGCGAGTGCACGTCAAGCACTGCCTGGTACAAACAACGGTTTTGGTCTCTGTAGCTAATTTCCTCTTTCATGACAACTGTACGGGGGGTGAATTTTTTTATAACTCACCTGTTTAAATTTTATTAAGCGTAAAGTTCTGCATAATGAAGGACATGGCTGCTTTGAGTGACAGGTCCGCCAGCCGCTAGGTGGCTTGTTTCAGCCATTCGACCCCGCCTCTTTGCCCATTTTTGATTGGCTGGGAGTTAGGCAGCGTCACGCACTGCCAAGATGGCGACGACCGGAGCGGCTCACTTTGAGCTTCAAAACTGCTCCTCAGAAACCAACGGATGACGTCACGGTAACTACGTCCATGGTACACGTTCACACATTTTAGAGTTCCTTTATGTCGGCTGTCTGTATATAAAACTGGACACCTGATGGTTTGTGTTGGAGTCTGAAACCCAGAACTGCAGCTTAGTGAAACAATGGCGACAATAGTCCGACTCAGACTACGACTACTTTAAGCCGACTAAATTCTAAAATGCTGTTTTTGTGCAAAAACGACCTGCATCCACAGTAAAACGCCCTGAACAGGTAATTCTCCACCTACTGGGCATGTGCGGAGGACAGACGAGCAAGTCAGCCACAGAAAACCAGCGAAGAAGAAACAATACACTGTTTCTGTTGCATGGATGTATAATAAGAGCTGGATAGGGCGCCGCCACTCAGCCTGGCAGCCAATTTTTCCCAGTGGCCACTCGCGGTATTGCGGCGGAAACACTTATTAGAGGGCCTGAATTTAGAGATTAAGACCATAATGACTCGTTGAAAACAATGATTGACTCAGTGTTTCTAGAGAGAAGTTGAGGCTTTTTGAACGAGAGTCAGTCGGAGCGTCTAGCAGCCGTCGGCGGCGCTTTAAGATGCTTCAGCCTCAAGACGTGATGTCACAAAGTGTTTTAAAAGACACAAAGAAATGTTTTCTGCTCAGAAGCGTTGACTAGATTTGCTGCAATCCGTTGCAAGTGGGAAGTCGATAGTTCTGAGTCCCGACTTCTCATCTAAATGTGTCCCGGTGCATCTGCTCGGGAAAACATGGACGCAGGGTTTCATTCCCACCCAACACTAACAGATTTAACAGATTAACACACGTTTAAAGACTTCTGTCAAGCACAAATCAGCTGGATGGAAACAGAAATGGCAACTACAAAACAGGTTTCACAACATGAAACATCTAGCAGACTAGATGGATCTTTCCCGAGTCCGACTTGGAATTCCGACTTAAAAGACCGCTCCATCACTTTTCCATGTCGGAGGTCGTTTTTTCTGCGGATTGCAGCATCCCAACACATCATCATGCGTATTATCGACTGTTCCTGTCTGTCCAGTTTGTCTCTGCATGTTTTCAGACTCTCGTACGTCTGAACCGAACCATTAAAGGAAGAATCCTCAGCTGTAATTCTCCTGGCGCGTGTGTGTCGGCTGATGAAACTGTTGCATTATGGGTAGTCTGACAGTGAAGTTAATGGAGGAGTGTGTGTCGCGCTCTCCCTCCATCACAGACACTCTTTGTTCTTCTTAAAGAGAGAAACTGTGAGTCAGAAAGAAGAAGAGAAGAACTCACATCATAAAGATAATAACAGTCAGTCAGTTTACAGGAAGTCAACATACTTTAACTGTTTTATACTAACAGGAAATGATTTAAAATGTGCACCGTGAATAAAAATCTGCAGGCAAAATGTTAAAAAGTTCTGTTAAGTTAAAGGTTTTGTTGTCTGACGTGTTCCTGGAGCTGTTTCACCATCATCCACCTTTGGTTTGAATGTTTTCATTCCTTCCTTTGTGGGTTTTTGAATTTGTTTTGGATTTGGGACCAAACCGTGCAACAGGAAATTAACTACTTCCTTGTGTGTGTAGAACGGCGGCTTTGCAAAGTATGTAAATGACGTGCAGAACACTCACAGAGCTGCAGATTCACGAGAGGCCCGGACGCCGATGACTGGTTAGTATCTGTATGTGAGGAATGAACAGGTTTGAACGGGGGCGTGTTGTCGAAGGAAACCGCTGAGACGATGAAATATGATCCAGAAGTCCAGCTGGAGCTGCAGGTTAATGTGTTTAAACGTTTACCAGACTCTAAAACACTGAACAGACATACTAATACTAACAGACAGGATTTTACAGCTATAAAGAAAACAATGATGATATATCTTAATGTCAGTCTGAACACTTTTAACCCTTTAAAGACATGAAGACCAAATGTTCTCATTCTCAGCGTCTAATTAAAGCTATAATATGTAATTATTCCACATTAAAATGTCTAAAAACAACTAGACCTATGTTATATTTGTTGTTGAGTTGTGTACTTACATTATCCCAAATGTTTCCAACAATGTTCAAACCCAGAGAAATCTGTAATTTAATCAAAGTAACGGACCGTTTCATTTGGTCGCCTGTCGATGGCGTCATACCTCCTCTACCAAAGAGTAAACACTCACAAGATGCATACGGCGGCGCTGTGTTTGTCCGCTACAATGGCGTCTACCAAAGAGTAATTTACACACATACAAGATAATACATCGGCGTTGTGGTTGTTCCACACAAACTGTTATAAAGTGACTTTTATTCAGTTTTAAGACACATTTTCATGATAAATTTAGGTGGTTTTTAACTATATCTTTTAGCCGGAAGAAGGATTTTAGTCATTGGACGTCTGGATCTTAAGTTATCAGAGAAATAAACTGGACAAACGTTAGCAGCAGCTCGGCTAACAGCCCCTCCAGGAAGTCCGGTGGTCACCAAACATCGTCGGAGAAACATTGATTTTTTAGGTGAAACAGCTTTAATTTGTATTTTAACGATTTTAATCTGCGTGTATGTTTGTTTTTGGAGAGGAGGAGACCTCTGCGGGTAAAAACATCCTGACTGATGAACACTGGAGTAATCCTATCCCGGTGAAGCTGGTTATTTAACAATGAAGACAACAACTCCCATGATCCCTTGCTACTTCACACCGTCATCACACTCCGTCTTTTGTTATTGTTTTGATTGAGACTCCTAGCGGCTGAAATGACTGATTGTTCGTTTAAGCTGTTAGAATCAGCTGTTAGCTGTGATGATTCTCAGCTCTGCAGATTCTTTTAACTCTGGTTTCTAAGTGGATTTATGGAGATAAAGATTTCCTCAGGAAGTGTAATTCACACTGAATGATATCTATAATAATAATAATAATAATAATAACTTTATTTATATAGAACCTTTTAAAAACAAAGTTTACAAAGTGCTTTGACAGACAAAGCAAAAGCAAAGACATGAAACAGAAGACAATAACAGATCTGACCTTAAAAAAGATGGCCGCCAAAGGCAAAGAAAGACAATAAAGAGATGATAAAAAGTTTAAAAGATGATCTAAAGACAACGTTACATAAAAGCAAGTCTGTAAAAATGGCTTTTAAGAAGTGATTTAAAAGAAGTCGTTGATTCTCCTCAGGCAGGTCGTTGCAAAGTCGAGGAGCCCTGATAGAAAACGCACCTTTAGATTTAAGCCTCAGAAGAGCTCCACCTGAGGATCTACGGCTGCGGGCTGCATATCTGTTATGTAGCTTGGAGCTTCAGACCCAGACGTGCTTTAAAAGTGATCAGTAAAATCTTAAAATTCATTCTAAAAGGAACAGGCAGCCGATGGAGAGAAGCCAGAATCATCGGGGTGATGTGATGTTGTCTGTTAAAACCAGTAAGAAGCAGTAAACACATTATCTAGATGTGTTTCATGTGTTCAGATCTGAGTTATGACTCTTCTTCTTCACCTCTCGCTTCGTTTCACCTTCAACTCTCCTGCGTTTCGTCCCGCTGACTGTTCAAACCTGAACGAGGCTTAAACACATTTTTCACTCTTTATATGATTTTCTGTCAGCGTGAGAGAGGAGAGGAGCCAGACATCATGTCTGTCTTAACCATGTTCTCTCCTCTCCTGTTTCCTCTGATGGAAACAGATTCACTTTACAGAGCGACTGAAATGATTTCTCCTCACACTTGTGCACTAAATAAACTAAAAGACTCTTCCTGGTGTCCTGAAGTCCACAGATGATGTGAGTCCAGGTTAACAGTCTCCTTATTTCTAACATTGATCTGAATGAATCTGAATCACACGATGATGTTGTTGTTTTTATCATCAGACGCTTTAGTGACACACAGAAAGCCTCTCGCTCTGCCTGTCAGCTTGTTTGAAATTGAATTTGATGGCGAGATGACGGGAGAGAGGAACGGTAACAGACAGAGAGGGAGACGGAGGTGAATCCAGAGCGACGTGGCCCAGCAGGAGTCTCGTCTCTCAGCTGGATGATGCTGATTTCACACATGGATGTTGTGTTTCTGTCCTGACTGTATGAGCATCAATAAAACATCCTCCTCCTCCTCCTCCCCCTCTTCCTCCCCGTCCTCCCACTGGTCCTAGTTTTTGACCTGACGAATCCTCTCTGACCCCGAGTCGCCTGCGAGCAGCGGCTGCTTTAATAAATTCATCAGGGCGAAGCTGACTCACTGGATTAAATCAGACGGAGCTCTCTCTCCGTGCAGCGCCCGCGGGGGCTGCTCTGCATTTCAACTGTTCGAGTCTGAGCTTTATGTTTACTAAGTTTAGCTTCCTCGTGTCTCGTTTACGTCTGCTGGAGGTTTTGTATTCAGATGCTTCGTCGTACTTCCTGCCCTCCGGAGGACAAAGTGTCCGAAGCGATCAGGGCCGACCAGAAGGGGGCGGGGGGGTGGGGGGGGGGGGGGGGGAGGCGGGCCGAGCTCTCTGCTGGCCTTTAATTCGTCCTCGTCAGCGTCTGTTCAGTCCTGTTTTTGACCTTTAATTCCCAGAGCGCGTTTCCTCGACTCAACCCGTCTCCACCATCGTACAGCTGCAACCGTTTTCTGCTTTGAGAGCAAAGTGCAGCCCGTCGAGATGAAAACACGACGTGAGAGCACGACTCTGCTTCATCATGAGGCCCTTTCTGTTTACATGCAATTATTTTTGTTTGTTATGTTTGTACGTTGGGTTTTTGGGTTTGTTTTGAATTGTCTGATTGGTTTTCTGTATAAAAGATGATTAACTGTTGTGTAATTGTTGTATTTTTGTTTGTGTGTGTTAAAAAACTGAAAATTGAATTGGAAAAAATGAATCATAATCAACCTCTTCTTCAAAATGATTAAATACAAAATATCAATTGATGACCATAAACCAAAAATATTTCATCTCAAACAATTAATGAGTAAAAAAAACACACTGAGAACATGAAAACACAGATAATAGTTGATGCAGTAGATGAAAGAAAGACAATGTGACAGCGTGAAACACAAGCTGTTAAACATCCAGTGAAACGACGACAAAGGATCAACAACATCTAACGACGTCTGCTGCTGCTGTGACCTCTGACCTTTGACTTCCTCAGTGTTCCTCGTGATGTTGCTAAGTTAAAGGATCAGAGAGTCAGAAATGACACACTAACCTTTGCCGACATTACACATTCCCGACCCCTGACCTCATTCTAAAACCAACCATTAACCCTCAAACAGCGACGAGACGTCCTCTGGCCTTCACTTCCCAAACGTCTCTGTTACTAAAACTGAAACTCCAGTTAAACCGTCTGAGAGGGAAGTTGACTATCATGAGAGAAACGTGGTGAAATCTTTGGTCGTCATTCCAACACACCGTCCTACATCACGCCTGACGTTCTCATTAAATCGTCCATGAAACAAACAAACGGGAACGATGGAGGTGAAAACAGTTTGTGTGACTCAGACGGATGACGAGCTGCTGATGACGTCTCTGCTTTCATTTACTTTTTTCTATTCACGTCGTAGCGCTACGATTTAGCACACATTCATCATACAGGCTGACAGACTGAATTATAGGTGACTCACACGGTGTGACGTGCAGTAAACTTACACCATTGTTGTTGTTGCACAGCGTAAAGGCGTCTTTACAGCTGACATGACTGTAGAGTTATTCATCACCTGTGAGCTGAACTCAAAGACAGTAAAGGTAAATTAAACTAAACTATATCTCTTCTTCTCTGACCAGGTAAGATGTTTTTAGTCCTCAAACCTAAACCCTTAAGCCAAGTCTTAACCCTGAAAACTTCCTCTATTTCACTTTCCAAACATTTACTCATTTTGGAAAACGTCCCGACTTTCTGAATCTTTAAAAAGCTCCGCAGACTGAATCACCGTCACAGTCCAGTGACTTCACATCCCTCAGCTGCTCTGGGATTTGAACCAGCAGCCTTTCACTAATTAGCGTGCATCTTTGTAAGGAACAGCTTGGTTCTGCCTTTACAGGGAGCCGACATGATGATGCACGGTTGACTTATTTATCATCTGAGCACAGAGAACTAAACCGGAGGGCAGTAAAACGTCAACAGAACTAAACTAAACGTCTCTTCTCCTCCGAGCAGGGAAGATGTTCAAGTCTTTGGACCTGTCGCTCATCGTGGAGTTCATGCTGATGTTCTACAAAGACAAACCCATCGACTGGCTGCTCGACCACATCATGTGGGTCAAAGTGTGCAATCCGGAGAAAGATGCGGTGAGTAGATACTCGCTCTGATGAAGTCATTACATTCATTTGACAGACAGGTTTTGTCACAAACAAACAGATTTGTTCTTTAGTAGCATCTACAAGTGATTTCACATCATTTGTGTCAAACTTTTAATTTAATCTCTCTGAGGTGTAATCCAGGGCCTCGTTTCCTGATTACAATCGATCTTACAAGTTTACAACATTTCTACAAACACTCTTAAACTTCTACACACGTTTCCCAAAGCTTCACATTAAGAGCTTCTTACAGTCGGCTGTCTGTGGTGATGAACACATTAGAGGAACTTTGCATATTTAACTGTCTGTAAGCTGCAAAGTGTAAATGTTGTAAACTACACAAATAAATGTTTTACACTTGAAATTGTTCAGTATGAAAACAAAGTCTATGTATCTGTATAATTGTATGTAAAAATCTTTATAGTTTTATGTAATAATCTTAATAATCTTAATTATAATCTGGTGGAAGCTGGTTTAAGAAGGTAAACTCTGCTGGAGGTCGACGTTACTCTGAGCCGATGAGCTTCATGAATATGCGTCATTGTGTCGTCGTGCTGTATGTAAGTGTGAGACAAACAACATAAACACTGTAATTAAAAATAAAAGAGAAGAAACTGAACCTGTAAATATCCCACTGGGGAAACGACAGAGATCAATATGTTGTGAAGAAGAGGAAGATGAGGATGATGACGAGACAGACTGGATTTATTTTATAACTGAAACATCAGACATCACTTAACAAACAACATCAGTGTTCATGACAAAGTAGGGACTTAAAAATGTACAAAAATAATGAAAAGCTGAATAAAACGTGTAGTTTTTGGTTCTCTCACATGAAGGAGTTCATCTACGTTCATTCAAGAGCGTCTTCAGTTACGAACGTTTTGTGAAACATCTCTTGAGCTGAAGAAGGTTGATAAGATGGATTTTATTGTCATCTCAGCCGTCAGACGCCCACATCTGTCTCATGAACAGATACATTCCTGCTGGAATTGTTGTTGTGTTGATTTGTATCGTTTTAAAAAAAGATTAAGTATTAATGTTTTTATCTGTTTGTATCTCCGTTCATGCTCCGACTATAAACATTTCCAGTCAATATTTTTTACATTACATTGTGTAACCACTATTTTCACTTATGAATAATTAACTTTGTTTTTTCTCTTATTTTGTACAGGTACTTGTATTTTCTTGTATGTATAAACCTGGTTCTGGTTCTGATCTCTTCATCAGAAACACTGCGACCGGCAGAAAGCAAACCTGAGGATTCGGTTCAAACCGTCTCTCTTCCAACATGTCGGGACTCACTCGTCTCTGGCTGGAAAGATACAGAAACTCAAGGTAATTTATTTATTATTCTATACGCTTCACTTTTAATGTTGAGTTTAGTACTTAATGTGAATTTCTACTTTCTTCTACTCCACTGCGTTTTAAATAGAAATATTTTGCTTTTTATTTGAGTAAGTAAAGTTACCAGCTGCTTGGTTGTGACTGTACAACATACTGGACATAAAGCTTTAAAACATATTTTAAACTTGGCTTCTGACTTAATGTTGATATAAAGAAACAATTAATACTTTCACTTTTGACCGATAAGAATATTCCAACAAGCACCATGACTATACCTGTTTGTAAGCTTTTTCTTGGGCTATAAATGCGTTGTATAAATCTAAAATGTACATTTTATCATTTAAAATGTTTGAAAGCAGTCGTGGCTGGTTGACCAATCAGGACGCTCGAAGGTTCTGATGTTTTTTTTACTGTGTGGTAATTTGTATGTTTTTTCTTGATCTCGACACCCCGTCATGTGGAAGAGCCCGGCGTCTTTCTGTTTATATTTTGCACAGATGGAGAATATTCTTGAACACATTTGTGTTAAATCAAATTTTCATAAACTGACATATGCAAACATGAAGGTTCCAGTGTAGAAATACCAGCTAATTTAGAAAAACAGGGAACTTCAGTTCATCATTTCAGTTTAATAAACAAATAAATGGTTTAAACTGAAACTAATGAGACATAATATCAATGAACTTTGGCAACAAAAGTGTCAAAACTAACATTAGTAAATACAATCATGATAAAAAAAAAAACATTTTAAAATGGATTACTGACATTTTTCAAGTTTGTAAAATGTATGAATAATAAAAAAGGCCAAATATTACATTCTGAACATTTACAAAAATAAAATACAACATGCAGGGTTTAAATAAACTGTAAAACACATCAAATATTCATAACCGTTACATTTTTCTATCTTTCAGTCTTCCTAATTGTCATTCAATGTAAAACACTGGATTATTCAAAGTCCTGGATTATCTTCAAAACAACATTTATTAAATTATTTATTTCTACAATATCTTCATGGCTCTACAGGATGACTATTGTGTTTATGGCAAATAAACTACGGTTAAACTACGGTTAAGGTTCAGGAAAGATTGAGGTTCTCCAGCATGAAGGTTTTGCTGCATCCTCGTCCTCCAGATCAACCTCCACACTCGTACTTCCACCTCTCTCCATAAAGGACAAAAGCTGTTTGCTTCAGAATCGTCCCTCAGACACTGAGCTGGTAAAATAAAATCATTTGTATAGAATATTTAAGCTTCAGCAAGCTTCCAGTACTGAGCAGCAGACAGGTTTAATGGGTCAGCCGTCAGAGGGAAGGTTTGAAGCTGAGTGAGTTTGAAGCAGGGTGAGATTCGGTCCTCTCTGCAGAGATGAAGATTGAAAACCTCTGCAGTTGTCGGCTGAGCGCAGAAACCGCAGTATCTCACAGCGGTGGCAGCTTCGGCTCCTGCCAGCAGCTCAGAGCTGAACGCCTCGGCTTAATGCCTCTGATTACTGTTAAGAGCGATGGATATTAGCCCCGCTGACTGGTGCTGCAATCTGGTCCAATCGATTGGATATTGATCCGGCCGTCGCGGACCAGTGCCTCCTCGTAGTAGAGATTGAACCACAGAGGCTGACCTGCATGGGACCGTGTACAGATGGAGGCTAAACACAGCTATTACCCTTCAGCCTGAAATGTTCTCTGCGGTTTTAGTAAGATAATCAGCACTGAATTTTAAAAGTTAAATTGAAAGAAGCAAAGTGGAAGCGGGATTTATTCGACTGTGGAGTCTTGTTATTGAGAGTGTTGAGCTGAGAGATTTGTTCCATTGTGAAAACTACTCCAGAAAAATCAAAATAATTACTGGAGTGAAAATAAAGAATATTGTGAATTTCTAAGACACTTGTTCACAAAGGTTTTGGCTTGTGAGCCTTTATAGCAGGGGTCAGCTATTAGGTTCAACCATGTTCTAGTTATTTAAGGATTTTTCATTGGAGGGTTATTAAGCAGCACAGCGGAAACACAGGCCTGTATGTCTTGTTTATTTATAACTCTGTTCAGGGTTGTGTCTGTAGGCTGATGTAATTTTAGCATTAATAAGTGGTAGCTAACAGTTACAGCTTATTTTAATACTCATTTGGCTAAAAAATGACTCATACACAAATGTTCTGTGTTGCACTTTGAGACTACTTATGTTATCCAAACACAGCGGCTGCTTCATTCATGGCTGACTGAAAGTACTGTTGATGTTGTGGTTGGCATCAGCACACACCATTTCTCTTCAACTGCCAACTATTTATGTACATAAAAAAATATCTGTTATGTTTGGAATAGACTAAAGTTGTGGAATTGAAACAGAAATTCACACATTAAAATGTAATTTCTGGTTTATTGGACATAATTTCAGCACTGTTCAAACAGCAGGGTAAATATGAGCACAAGAGCTGTGGACAGTTAAACCAAAGAACGACATTCACCTCTCAGATTGTTTCACTTGCATGTGTGCATGAACATATCAAAACAAAATGCATCAAAGTAACCCTGACAGTGATGTCATGCTTCTGAGTGTCTCTGCACTGAACTGAAACTGCAAATCAGACGGCTTAGTCATCAAGGACAGCTAGCAAGGCTGCAGTGATACCAGTCAGTGTAAAAGGCTGTCAGCGGTCTAGGATGACTAGGTGTTATCTTGTCTCAGAGTGGTGTCATCTTAGAGAGATACAGACAGACAACACAGACATACAGTAAAACACAACTCTCTGCTGTCTGAATCCAGTCGTCCTCATTAGAAACCAGGTACAACTGTGTAAATCCACGAAAAACAAAACAAAGTAAACAGACTCCTTTGTTTGTTCCAGGATAAAGACTTTGGGAAACAAACCCTCCATAAGGGTCACGCCAACCCGCTGGCAGAGGTGACGACCAGCCTGAAGACCTATCAGCACTTCACCCTGGAGAAGGCCTATCTGGGCGAGGACTTCTTCTGGGCTTTCACGCCCGTAGCGGGGGACTTTATACGGATACGATTCTTCACGCCTGTCCGCATTGAGAGGTTGGTACCAGGGAGTTACAGGGTCCAAAGTGGTCGTAGAGGTTACAAGGGATGACAGGGTATGAAGGGTACCAGAAGATACAGTACAAAGGTGTTAAAGAGTCCTAGGGTTACAAAAAGGTTCTAGCAGGACACAGTCTGAGGGGTACCAGAGGTCAACAGGCATTACATTTTTAGTGTACTCTACCACTAGTTGTACAGCCTCAAGGGTACTATAGGGATTACAAGGTCTTAAGGATGCCAGGGAGCACTAGGGGATACAGGCAGGATCTCAGGGGTACCAGAGTATTCAAGAGGTTAGAGGGTGGGAGGGGTGCAAGGAGATACCAGAGCGTCAAAAGGTACCAGTGGGTGAGTACATGGCATTGGGGGCACCAAGTTGTTATAGGAGAGGTAAGAGGTTATTGGGGGTCAGGAGTAACAGAGGGTATCCAATGCCAGGGGGCACTAGAGGTCTTAAGGAGTTGCAAAGTCTCAGGGGTGCCAAACGGTAATATAGGACTTACCACTAGGTGTTACAGGACCCCAGGGGTACCAGAGGGCACTAGGAGATACAGGACCGGATGACATTAGGTGTACCAAGATGTCAAGGGTACCAGAGTGTACAAATGGTGAATGGATGTGAGGGGTATCATAAGATCCCAAGGTCTAACATGGCACTATGGGGTTTGAGATTCTAGGGGGCACAGAATTGAATTAGGGGTCCAAGATGTCAGGGCTAAGAGTTCCAAGGTATTGGTGTTACCAAAGGGTAGTAGTCGTTACACAATCTCAGGTGTCCCAGAGGTCACTAAGTATTTCGGGGTAGTAGAGGGTACTAGGGAGTTACAGTCTTAAGGGTACCAAAAGGTGTACTATTTGTTACAGGGTTTGATACTCTTGCATCAAACCAGGAGATACTGGAGTGTCACAAGGTGCTAGAGAGTACTAGGAGTTACAAGGTCCCATCCAGGTCTCTAGGATACCACAGGGTATCAAAGGGGTACCCTACAGGTTATAGGGTGTATTCCTCCACACCCTATAACCTGTAGTACCCTTTGTTAACTACAGTGATACCACCACTCCTTCTACAACTGTTACTACAACTTCTGCCACTGCTAATACTACTAGTTTGTTACTACTAGTAATCATCATTTTCATCAATATGTAGTCACGAGTGATCTGTTGTTTTATGAAACTTCTATGGTATTGTTATTTGTGAGTTATTTGTGTTTTGTGCTGCTTTGTGTGTACTTTCTTGTTGGGTTTTGTGCCTTATTGTACGTATATGTATTGCTGAGTTTTGTACAGTATTATGTGTATTTTACTGTTGAGTTTTATGTATTTTAAAGGCTCATCTAGAGATGGGCTTTTCAAATTAGCTCAGGCTAGAAATGCTGTGGTATGTGGCATTAGGTCATGGTATATACTTCTCCCTATACAAATAAACATTAAAATAAATAAAAAATATATATTATACTCACCAACCGTCTCGTCACATTTTTGTATTTCAGGTATTTCTTTCGGAGCGGGAACATCGAGCATCCAGGAGACAAACTCTTCAACACGTCAGTGGAGGTTCTGCCGTTCGATGTGAGTCTTTGAATCCAGTAACTTCCCGTTACTGAACCAGTAACCAATCATTCATAGTTTTGTCCAATAATAATGTGTATTAATAACATTGTATTCACCAAGATAATATCTGAGATCTGTCTGATTGGTTGACCGTTAGTGTCAGACTCTTTTTTAGTGACATTACCATTTTCCCAGATCTCAACTATTAACTTGATGAGTACAATATTATTATTAATGATAGAAATGGTGGACAAAGCTGCAAAAATAACACCCAAGTTAGATTAAACTGGAATTATCCTTAATAATAGATCAGTCTTATATTTTGATGAAATGTGTGGTGCATCTGAAGTAGGTGATCATATCTTAATACTTCCACATGGACACCTTACATTGCTGGGAACAAACTAAGTTTGTGGTTCCTTAAAATCAAGGCTGAGGGATGGATCACCGCCTCTTCCTCCTCTGTGGTTGACTTTAAGACGGAGGCTGATTGAGACTGAGTGTCACAGCAGGACAGAGTGAGATATACTGAGAGAAAAGAGGATCTCCCACTGAGAGCAACCTCAGCAGAGAAGAGAGGGAAGAAATAAAAAGAGGAAAAAAATCAACCGACAGTTGGAACAAGCCGAGGACATGAAGAGAAACGACTGGGAGGCAGGATGGAGGCGGTTGCCAGGGGTAACGCTGATCAGGAGAAGGGAGGAGAGGGAGATGATGGCAAGGTCTGATGGGAAAGGATGATGTGAAAGATGAAGAAGATAAACATGAGGAACAACTAAACAGAAAAGTCTGACAAACACTGAAATGTACTTTCCTAAACATCTGTTAACAAAAAGGTTTTGACACCCATCAAGGACTGTGTTCAAATCATATTCCACCAACTCAGAATGGATGACTATGACTCAGGGAATGTTCTTTTTTCAGTCTCTCAATCTTTAAAAATTAACAATCAGGGTCAGAGGGTTCGAGGTTGATGTTTGACTTTGACAGATTTTACAAAGAGGCCTGAGAGGATGAAACAACCCAACATTTAGAGAAAACCAACAACAAACTAAAGAGTTTTGTTCTGTCTGCAACTCACAAAGCAAACACAACCCAACCTGCAACCAGACATCTTCATTTTTAAACTCAGGTAATGAAGGGATTTAGCCGATCAAATGTTACAGCCTGCCTATTGACTTATCTGGTTATCTTTGACAAATATTACAAAAGTGAATCTCCATTATGAAAATGTCCATGAAAAGGGACATTTTCATTAGAAACAAGCTGAAATTAGAAGAAAATTTAAATTCTACTTTAAGCATTCAGTTTGAATTTTATTTTCAGGTTTAGGTTGCACATTTTTGCCACTTTGAAAATGAAAAGACAATTTTCAGCATCATTATTATTATTATTATTATTATTATTATGTCAGTGGCGTTTTAATTTTCATGTCGGTGGTAATTAAACATTTTTAAACATGTAAATGAAATTCTAGATTCAGAGAATGTAATTTTTTTGACTTATTTTATTTCATTTGGATCCTAGTAGCATCCGCAAAGTGGTTGTTTGTCTTCCTGGAGTCCAAACAACATGAGCAACAATTCATCTTTGTTTTGTGAATTCGATGACACAGTTTCCATAAACAGATTCAATAAAATGCCATCGAACCCCAACGTTGTTCTTCAATGTGGATTTTTAGGGCTGATACTGATCAATGTTTTAATGTGATTAGCATTGAATGATCAAAAAGGGTAAAATAATCAAACAGAATGTTTATGTCCTTCATCTCTATTATCCCTAACTATAATCACATTGATCAATAAAATGAGAAAAATCAAAACAAGCCAAATATAGTAAAACAAATGTATGAGAAGATAGACAATCTTAAAATTAAAAACTACATTGTCAAAATAAATAGAAAAAAAAACTAACAATAATAATAATAATAATCAAAAAGGTTCCAAAACTGCAATAACTAAAGATCTGTGTGAGATTAATCAATTATTGTTTTAGTGACTTTTTGACTTTGTCATCAATCATCCATTTTAATATTGGCAGATGTAAACTTCCATATTTTCTCGCTTCTTCTCAAGCTGGTAGAATATGTTTAATGTTTCCCATCCATCCATTCATTTAAAGTTATTTATACACATACGTATATATTTATATTATATATTATACTACAATATGTTACTATAACAGGGAAGTAAATGTGTATTTGTGTGTATTTTCCAGAACATCCAGGCAGAGAAAGAGGCCTTGACAGAAGGGAGGGAGAAAACGCCAAAGTACCATCGGACAGAAGACGGATTCATCAGAATAGGTGAGTGAGGATGTCGTGATCATCACAGAATGATCAATAATCTTTTTACATATTAACTCAATTATTCAAATTTACAAAGGGGGAAAGTTATATTCTTGTCCAACTTAATCAAATGTTTGTTTTTGGTTCAATTTGTGTTAATAATGTAGACATGAGATCTGTAAACATCAGTATAAGACTCATCATACCAGCAGAGACACAACAGTCTGTTATTCAGGACAACATCCCTCAGCTTTTGTTTTCCTGCAACAACGAGGACACGAATGCATCCACACACACACTCACCATATTAGAGCTTCAGCAATTAGTCGATTAGTTGAGTAGTTGATTGACAGAAAATTAATCTGCAACTACTTTGATATGTGAATAGTCTGTTATAAACTGTAAACAGAACATCTTTCAGTTTTGGACTGTTGATTGGACAAAACCAGTGGTGGAAAGTAACTAACTACTGTACTTAAGTACAGTTTAGAGGTACTTGTTCTTTACTTGAGTATTTCCATGTGATGCTACTTTCTACATTTCAGAGGGAAATATTGTACTTTCTACTCCACTACATTTATTTGACAGCTTTAGTTACTTTTCAGATGAAGATTTGACACAATGGATAATATAACAAGCTTTTAAAATACAACACATTGTTAAAGATGAAACCAGTGGTTTCCAACCTTTTTGTCTTTTGACGTCTTACAAAAAGCAGTGTGTAGTCGGGGTCACATTTCACATGTCTATGAGTTGTTAACAGCTCCACCAAATAGTGATTTTTCCCTCTAAACTTCTCACATGCTTTCATTTCAATAAATGTTCAAATGATCCAATATTTCAGCAAAAATCAAAGATTAGAGAAAAAGTCCAAAAACTGAAAACAGATTTGTGTATCAGAACTTTGTTTTTTCTTCTTTCCTCTCCCATTAATCATCTCACCACCCCTCAGATTTATCTGCTGACCCTTTGGAGGGGCCCGACCCCTAGGTTGGGAACCACTGGACTAAACTAGCTAACTGTATATAAAGTAGTGTAAACTAGCTCCACCTCCAGCAGCTACAACAGTAACATGCTGCTCTAACACTGATGCTTCACTATTAATAATCTAATGATGTCATATATAATAATATATCAGTCAGAGGGACCAAACCACTACTTTTACTGCAATACTTTAACTACATCAAGCTCATAATACTTATGTACTTTTACTGCAATACTTTAACTACATCAAGCTCATAATACTTATGTACTTTTACTGCAATACTTCAACTACATCAAGCTCATAATACTTATGTACTTTTACTGCAATACTTTAACTACATCAAGCTCATAATACTTATGTACTTTTACTGCAATACTTTAACTACATCAAGCTCATAATACTTATGTACTTTTACTGTAGTAGGGTTTTTCATGCAGGACTAATGGAGTAGTTTTACATTGCTGTATTGGTACTTTTACTGGACAAAACAAGACATTTAAAGACTTTGATGTGATCGACAATTTTCACATTTTTCTGAATTAATGATTAACGATTTAATTTAGAAAATAAGTTAGTTGCAGCTCTATACTATGTGAACTCTAAATGGTACTACAGGCCTCTCCAACCCTGAGCTTAGCCTCGTCTACTGCAGCCTCTCTGATAAAGAGAAACACACAGTCACTAAACCCTTTATGCACATTTTTAATGTGGGAATGAAAATAACCAGAAGAATTGCCAGAAATTAGATTTAAAAAGTGTAAAAGTTGGTATTACCCCTCAAACAACCCTTTAAAAAAAGAGAAATCTTTCCTTCTTTGTCCTGATGAAGAGCAGCAGTAACATAAACTCACGCTGAAGGCAGTTCTGTGTGAAGGTTTGTGGGACATTTACAAGTTTGGCCGGTGATGTAAAGTTCACTGGTTTGGGGAAATTTCTAATATTATTTTATGAGTTATGTAAGCAGTAAAACAGTAGCACTGAGCAGTAGCAGGTCAGCTGGTAGCTGCAGGGTTTGTAGGTGGTTTTGAGTACAACTTCTTGACAATAAATCATCTGTTAGAAGTTTCTGTGTTGCTCTGATCAGCTGTTCAGACAGATAAACATCAACACAAACAATAAACCAGCAGGTAAACACGCCTGCAGCAGGTAAACACGCCTGCAGCAGGGGGCGCTGTAACCGACTGCTGACTGGTGAGCGGTCAGCAGCTGGAGGACCAAACCTGATTTATTAGGATATGTGTAAATTAATAAAAGAATAAAGACAGTAACATGTTTGTAAATTTACTTTACTTTAGTTTATTACATGTATTTGTCAGGGACAATGTACAAAAAAACATTAATCTCACACAAGGAGAAGAAAATTACTAATTAACTAATGCAATTAATACAAATACATGTTCAAAATACATTTAATACTAAATATACAAGAAAATGTGAATAAATGCACATAATTACAAGAAGTTAACAAAAAGGACTAAAAGCCTACAGGCATGCTAGCGGTTAGCGTCACCATGACGTTTACCACAAAAGTCAACCTCATCAATCCATCCAACAGTAACAGAAATATTTCAGTCTGGATCAAAGTAATGAACAGAACGACATTACATCCACAGAGCTGTGCTGCTAGCATGGCTTAAAAATAAATAAACACATAAATTAATTTAATATCATTTATTTGGTCTTTTAGTGGAGCTTCAGGGTTTTTTTTCTCCATCAGCAGAATGTCGTTTTCCTCAGTGAGGTTTATATATTTTTGATTTCAGCAGGATTTATTTGGACCTTCAATAGATGTTTTGTCCTGCTGTCTCCAATACAAATATAACAAGAAGAAGAAGAACCAACAGAAAATGTCTTTAATAGACCTTCTCAACAGTTTGTGCTGTAAAAACATTCAATCTGGAGACTTTTCTTTTTCATCTTTCCTCCAAAAAATGACCTAATTTCTGAGACTATTTGAGTCCACTGAGGATTTAAAGAAGGTATGAAGAGAGGATGGCGTGCAGGAGGAGAGGAGGGCGAGTCTGATCTGACATCATAAATTACCAGCAGCTCTTTATCCCCTTCATTAATTTTTCAGATGAGTCGGCGGATCGATCCGGCCGCCTCTCCTTCACTCTATTAATTTCAGCGAGCTGCCTTCAGACCTCCTGCGTCTGCAGAGAAACTCAGAGATCGTCCACATGTTTCAATAAGATCCACCATGTGAGAGATTCAGGACTAAACAGGAAGTTAAAGAAGGAAAGCAGAAACAGAGAGGATGAGATTATATACACATCTGTTCCTCTTTACCATGAAGATAATCTTTCTCTAACGTCAAACAAGTCCCGGTCGTCTAAATGTGAAGAATAAATCCGGTTTATTGCAACTTGCATTTGCATTTGTCCATCACTTCTAACTTTAATAACCCTATAGTCATTATGTTAATGTCTGAGATCTGTTTCACACTCACTTCTCAGATATTAACTTCATGAGTTCAGCAGCGGTGGAAGAAGTACTCAGATCCTTTACTCAAGTACTAATACTGCAATGTAAAAATACTCCATTACAAGTAAAAGTCCTGCATGAAAAAGTATCATGAGCTTGATGTAGTTAAAGTATTGCAGTAAAAGTACATAAGTATTATGAGCTTGATGTAGTTAAAGTATTGCAGTAAAAGTACATAAGTATTATGAGCTTGATGTAGTTAAAGTATTGCAGTAAAAGTACATAAGTATTATGAGCTTGATGTAGTTAAAGTATTGCAGTAAAAGTACATAAGTATTATGAGCTTGATGTAGTTAAAGTATTGCAGTAAAAGTACATACGTATTATGAGCTTGATGTAGTTAAAGTATTGCAGTAAAAGTACATAAGTATTATGAGCTTGATGTAGTTAAAGTATTGCAGTAAAAGTACATAAGTATTATGAGCTTGATGTAGTTAAAGTATTGCAGTAAAAGTACATAAGTATTATGAGCTTGATGTAGTTGAAGTATTGCAGTAAAAGTACATAAGTATTATGAGCTTGATGTAGTTAAAGTATTGCAGTAAAAGTACATAAGTATTATGAGCTTGATGTAGTTAAAGTATTGCAGTAAAAGTAGTGGTTTGGTCCCTCTGACTGATATATTATTATATATGACATCATTAGATTATTAATAGTGAAGCATCAGTGTTAGAGCAGCATGTTACTGTTGTAGCTGCTGGAGGTGGAGCTAGTTTACACTACTTTATATACAGTTAGCTAGTTTAGTCCAGTGGTTCCCAACCTAGGGGTCGGGCCCCTCCAAAGGGTCAGCAGATAAATCTGAGGGGTGGTGAGATGATTAATGGGAGAGGAAAGAAGAAAAAACAAAGTTCTGATACACAAATCTGTTTGAAAAGTAACTAAAGCTGTTAAATAAATGTAGTGGAGTAGAAAGTATTAAAGTAGCATCACATGGAAATACCCAAGTAAAGTACAAGTACCTCAAAATTGTACTTAAGTACAGTACTTGAGTAAATGTACTTAGTTACTTAAAAATTATGGAAAAACTACAAAAATAAATTGTAATATCCTTGAATTATCCTTTAGCTACATATCAGGCTGTTTAGTTTGAGCACTTTATGGCCGTTTGGCTTCATCTTCTCTGGTGGTGAAAACGAGCTCATTAAGATCTCTGAGCCTGAACTCCAGCTTGTGCTGCCTGTCAAACGTTTGTTGGCGTCACCGTCTATGACAAGATATAATTACATTCAGAGCTGCTTTCTTACCCTACTGAGAATTGTCCCTGCCACATGGCAGCATGTTCGTCAAACTGTCCTGTTACTCTTGATCTTGTATTGAATCCATAACTGTCAGTGTTCCCTTTAGAAAATACAGAACATCACTGCAGAGAGAACAGACAGATTCAACCTCCGGGTTTTATCTTCTTCATTTTCTGTCTCTGTGTGATCTCTGTTTCTGAGAAAAAGCTCTTAGACCACAGTACATGTCGCTGGATCCTGAATGAAAGCCATAATACCCACAATAATAACAGATAATACCTGTGATAAACAATAACACACGCACACACCCCAGACGCTGCTCTTTGTTGGGATTACGGTCACACTGGTACCTGGATGCATCACATCCAGGATGATAATCCCAGTAAATAAAATCCTCTGGGGGATTATTGCTCTGTTGAGGTGCAGTCACACCAAAAACCAACGTTCACTGAGCAGAAAGAGGACTGAACACCAGCGGGACGCCAGATGGGCCCTGATGGAGACGAATGCAGCGATAATACACACACACACACAAAAACATCACTTTTTATTTCTGCACTGACAGCCGACAGTCATATAAGGAAGAAAACCATCACAAAACCACAGGGGTTAGTTAATGGACTTTGGATAAATGTAATGGGTCTTAATAACCCTGTAAATTATGCACAAAAAGCATAAAGATCCCTCAATTACACGAACCTCCATCAGCAAATGAATATATAAATAATAAACCAGGAATAAATCCCTTAAAAACCCCATGGAGGTAAGTAACCCTTACTCTTATTATCAGGGCTTTTAGCCATGCAAGCTGCATCTCTGTGGACGGAAACTTAACTCCATCCACCACTTTGCTTCAGACTGAAATATCTCAACAACTGTTGGATGAATTGCTGTGAGATTTGGTTCAGACATTCATGTTCCACTCTGGAGATGAATTGTAATAACTTTGATGATCCGCTCACTTTTCATCTCGTGTCCCCATCTGGTTAAAACTCTAATTTGTCCAAAACTTAAAATTACAGGAAACTTGACTTAGAATTTCATTTCTTCCATATTAATATGTCGGGAATACGTGTGATGTAACGTTCAAAGCATTTAAACTTACAGAAAACATCAAACAACAACTAATGTATATGTGGATATACTGAACTGTACATACACACAAATCTTTATTTGATTTATTTATTATTTTATCACAGTAACAATATGGAATACATAGAGGAGTGGGCAACAAAGGAGAGGGAGTTTATAATGAGATGTTTGTTTTGTGTATTTAAATGTTGAGGTTGAGTGTTCGTGTCCATATTGTAATTCTTGTATTTGTGTTATTTGAGATGTAGGAACTGAATTAATTTCACTCAAATGAAAAAGTGTGTCCAAACCTTTGACTGGTACTTAATATTGTTAAGAAATGCTAACACAAAGTTATACACAGAGAAAAAACTAAAAATCACCTTTAACTTTTATTATTTTTCTTGCAGAATCCATACACCATATGATATCCAAATAAGGAGAAACTAATGGTTATTACACCGTAAACACATTAATTACAATGCAAAACCACTGACAAAAACCAAAAAACATCAAAGAATGGGTGCACATTTAATACAAACAATACTACCAAAAATAGGAAAATCAGAATATTGTCATTATACTCAGGTACAATGAAATTTCTCTGTTTGGTTTCTCTCAATGTAGTTAAGACAAATAAATAAAAGCAGTATCAGAAAACAACAGTGATAGTAGCATAATGGTTAAATTAAATGTACGCATTTACAA
The DNA here is from genome assembly GCF_963924715.1 of Thunnus thynnus. Taxonomy (NCBI): domain Eukaryota; kingdom Metazoa; phylum Chordata; class Actinopteri; order Scombriformes; family Scombridae; genus Thunnus; species Thunnus thynnus. Next base: position 33,651,696 of record NC_089525.1, on the reverse strand, counting down.
TTTACAGAGGTTGAATTTTGTAAATATTAATAAATAGATGTTAAATCTTTGTGTTGTGGAGGTGGGTGTCTGTGTTACTTTATTATCTGATATTCTTGGTATCTTGTATTTTCTATAAATGACTGTGTGTTTTAAAAGAGTTGTCACAAGGCATTCTGGGATGTAAGTGACCCAAAAAAACACAAACCACATTCCTGAAAGTCTGTGAACATCACAGATTCCTTTAAATGTAACACGTGAAAGGCCATCAGGTTATTGATCCTATTGATCTTCTCTTCCAGGAACGTTCCAGAATGGGATCGCGGAGGGGGAGGTCGACCCTACCTTTGGGCCCCTGGAGGCCATGCGTCTCTCAGTGATAACGGACTCACCGGTCTGGGTGATCCTCAGCGAGGTGAGGTGGTCTGGGTGGATAGCTGGGACCAGTTTAAAACTGGTTTGACACACAGCAGCTCAGGGTTTTGTTTAGAAACGCCTTTGAATGGAGACATTTATCCAAAATGACAGTGAACAGGGTGGCGGAGGTCTTTGGGTAGGTGTAGGGGTCAAGGGGTGTCTGCAGAATTTAAGTAGATTTCAGTAAAGGTTTCATGAGTCCCGAAGTCCTTGCTGGGGTTCTAGAGGGGTCTAGAGGAATTTCTAAGAGTGGTTTGAGCATCCTTTAGGGGGTCCAAGGTCTTAAAAAGTCCCAGTGGAGATGTGAAGATTCAAGAGGTGCTAGAGAGGGTTAAGATTCAAGGGATGCCTGAGGAGGTTCCGCAACTTTCAGAGAGGTTTACATTAATCCTTGAATTAGTCTTTAATGGGGTTCCAAGCATCCTGGAGAGGGTTCCTATTGTCATTGATGTGATCCCAGACATGTTTTGGAGGCTCAAAAGGTACTAGAACATGTTTAGGGGGCTTTGGAAGGGGTTCCAGGAATCCCAGTAATAGTTCTGGCTGGTTACAGAAGTTGCAAGTTCTTGACAGGTTTTCAAGGTGCCTTGATGGCTTTTGAGTACCAGATAGTTTGGACAGATGTTAGGATTCTTTGGAGCCCCTTTACTTGTGTGCTGAATGGGTTTTTAAAGGTTTTGGGGTGGTTACAATGGATAATGAAGGATAATTCCAGATTTTTCATGATCTCTGGGAGTTGAAAGGGGACAAAAGGTTGGTTCCAGGTTCCTCAGCTGAGTTTGAGAGGGTCTGCAGGAGTTCCACTGTTTTCAGGAAGGGTTCCAGGACTTCTGAGATCCTTTCTGGGCCTCTAGGGGGGTAAATAAAGTGGTGTTATGGAGGTTCAAGAGGTCATTGTTGTGTTTCCAGTAGTGCTAGAGAGGGTTCAAGTTCTATGGGTTGTCAGGCGTGTCTTTCCAAAATACCAGATGGGTTTTTAAAGAGTTTAAGGGAATTTCAGATTTTCTTTAAGAAGTTCTTGGTGTGAGGTCCCTGGATTCATAAATCGGAGGGGATAAGGGAAATTCTAGGTCTGGTTAAGAGTTCTGAGGATTTAGTCAAAGTTCAAACGACATGAAGTCTTGATTGCTTTTTGCTTACTCAAAAGGAGTTTTGTTTTTATTTAGGTCGACCACTCCTAAAATGGTGTTTATGTCAAAAGGTTAATTTCACAAGAAATCTCTCTACAATAGAACATGTTCCTAAAACAACAAATAAACAGATATGGTTTGTTAATCAGACTAATTCACACTACAAAGTAGGAATGTGGAATGCAAACCTTTGAGCATGAACTCCTGACCTCTGACCTCTCTCTGGGAGTCGGTGAGGAGAAAGTCCTTCTGTCTTTAACCCTTTAATGAATAAATTAGTGTGGGTTCAGTGGAGAACTTAAGCGTCTTGTGACTGCAGGAACATTTCTTTAAGAAATCACCAGCATCAATCCACTATCAACTCCAAGATCACTAATTGTCTGAACTCATTGTTTCTGTATTTTACAGTTGTTTAAGTTTATGTCTTCAAAACTCTAATGCATAAAGTCAAACTGTGCAGCAGTTTTATAAAAGGGAACTCTGTAAAACAAATCTATGAATTCATGTTCTTGTTATTTTAAAGACAAAAATCAATCATCACATTACAAACGTATTTCATTTATCATATTTAACCATCGTTTAACTCCTGATACCTCTGAATGGAGCCATTTCCCCCTCAAAGGTTTTTAGTTTGCCATCAGTGAGATTCTTATCAAATATTTATCTGCACTTGTAACATCAGCTGCTATTAAACATAAATACATAACTAAAACAACATCTGAAGGAATGGCGGTTTAATATATGGTCTCCAAGAATTTGTGAATTTCTTGCCAGTGAGGCAGAAGTTTGGGACATAAACCAGAATCTGTGATAGTGGTTCGGCCTCATTGCTGCCACACATTTGTGAAATATTGATGAAAACTGTTTTGGTGAGAAGTAGTTTTTGATAATGATCATTTTATTTTAAAATGCAGCAATGAGTAAAATATTTATGGACATGTTTACAGTGTTGATGCTTTGATAGATTCTGTATTATTATTTTCTGTGTCAAGTCGAAATTAGGAGTTCAACATTTTGTTCAAATCTGTGACGAGTTTTTCAAATTGAAACTTTGTTGCGAATATTAAGTTTCTGTTTTATTTATGATATTACAACACAAACATGAAAATATAATTTTACAGTGTGACTGAACACTGTGAGAACCAGCAGGACTGCTGATTAATCATTTCTACTTTTTACTATATTTAATGTGCTTTATTGAATATGAATGTTCTATTTTTAGCTTTAATGAGTGTTTTATACATAATTTATTCTGTCTTTCCAGTTTTGTAGTATTGTCTTCTTGGTTATTAGTGAGATTAGTGGGAAAACTTTAAAGGTGGGACATGAGGGAATATTCAGATGCAGAATCTCAGATGGTTTATTGTTAAAATACTGTAGTACGCTGTGAGTTCATACTGGTTCTTACTGGTTTCTGTGGTCTGTCTTCTCTCAGATCTTCATAAAGAAAGCAGAGTGAAGCTCCTCTCCCCTTCAGCGATACCTCAGCACCTCCGAGCGTCCGAGCGCCGAGCTGCTCGCCAGCTGCTGTCCCGCTCACCAGTTCCCCACCGCGGTGCCACAGCGCCACCTTCTGGCCGGACCTCGCCACTGCGGGGCTGAACAGACGAGAGACTGAACAAACAGACCACACAGACAGACAGACAGACAGACAGATGATAACAGGACACGCAGGAAAAACCTGTCGCCTGGTTTTGCACAACGCGCAGAAAGAGAAATTCCTCTGAGACGATGCTGTAATTAATCATGAAACCTGTATTTATGTGTACATACAGTGAGGTAAATGTTGAAAACACTGGTAACTGTCAAGGCGGTGGCGAGAGCACCGTGCCACCTCTGATGATGAAACTGTCGCTTCAAAAGACTCAAAGGCCTCTTTCTATCTGCAGACGGCCGGTCCGGACCTTTCTATCAACACTATCCCACCAGTTATACCCCACAGTAACCATGTATGTGCATATATGCATAGAAACACACTATCATATGAATGCCCTCCGTGTGTTGATATGTGTCTGTAGTTGCTGCTCGGGGGTTGACGAGTTGCCTTAAACAAAGATGAAGAGCAGATTTACTTCAAACAGAAACGACCCCGGATCCAAAAATGTAGCAACCACCGATACCCAGAATCCTATGCTGCGACCTCGGACCTTCTCACACAGCGTTTATCATTGTGGCTTGACACTACTGACGATGGAAGGCTGGTATTTAGTGTTTTTTTTTTTTTTTTTAATGACTCACTTTATTTTAAGTTAACTGAGGCCTTGTCACTGACGACTGCTCTGTGTTCTACTTCGCAGTACTTTAATTTACTCTGCTGTGCTCTATAGTACTCCACTGTACTGTAGTTTTTTTCAGTCCAGTGCAAAAAGTCTTTTCTTTCTTTTCTTCAGTCTCTCATTGACATGTTTGGTAATAAATAGTAAAATAATAAAAATTCTTCCACCGGTTTAATTTTCATTTCTCCATAAAGACGCTTTCAGTCTTCCACTGGGAATTTTATTTGTAGTGGGAGACTCATGTTTGTTTGAATTTTTTGATAAATTGTTCCCTGAAATTACTAATTTGTGCCTTTTTATATCCTTAATTTGTTCCTGAATCAAGTTGTTTCCTTCAGTCTGTGTCCTCGTCACCTCCACACTCTCACTTTAGACCAATTTAATTTAATCCTGCTTGATTCGGAGCTTAGACTGAGGTATGTAGATCTACAGTGTGTGGCCAAAAGTAAGTGGACAGCTGTGTCCTACTTTTGGTCTGTCAGCATACAGTCATATTTTAGACAGCGTTGTTTGTGTTTGTCCCTTTCTTGTTTCAACATGACACAGAGCAGCTGTGAAATGGTTTTTCCCAGTTTGGTGTGGAAATCAATCCCATCGCCAGCCAACCAAACTAACAAACAAACAAACAAAAAGCCAAAGGAAAGAATGCTAAACTAATCATTGTGAATAAACATGTAATAATAACAGACAATAATCCTGTAGAAACAAAAACTGCATATTTATTAAATAAAAAACACAAAATTAGAAATCAAGAATTCAATGTGATAAAAGTTTCTTTTTAAAGGCAACAGCAGGTATCTGAATGAATACTGATCATGTTTCATTTTGTAAGAAAATAAATTAAATTTGAAGAAGTTGCTAAAAGATGATGGCAGCAAAAGTGAGAAGAACATTAATTTACATATAAACACAAATATATGATGAATATTTACATGAAATACTGAAAGAAGTTTTCTGAACATGAAGTTTATGGAGAGTAGAGCTGTATTATGTATTAGCCCAAACAATATTAGCATCAACCAAAAATAGTGATGAATCATGAAATAATGTTAGTTAGTTAGTACACAAGACATATTGATCAATCTTTGTAGTTTGCTGATGATGAAATGTCTCTTCAGTCTACTGACACCCGAACGCACCTCCTGCAGATATTATGAAATTATAATTAAATTAAACAAATGTTCTTGTGGCTGAATGGGAGCAAATCTCTGCAGACAGGTTCCAACTTGTGCTGGAGTCTTTAACCAGAAGACCGGAGGCACATTAATAAATACGGTGTCGAAATCACACGTTACACCATCTCATGTACAGTAATGTTCAGCTGTCCACATACTTTCGGCCTTTACTGCACATTTCTTATTGTGTACTGAAGGTTTTGGCTGTTAAACACAGTGTCGTGTTTTTGTATTTGACATTGATTAAAATATAAAAGCAGTGACTTGCAGTTGTTCACGTTTCAGTTTCTCAGCTCAGATGAAAAGTGAACGTTGAACATGCAGGAAGGCAGCAGTGGAATCTGAGTACAGCTGTGAGGTACTTTTACTTTCCAGTTGATGCTACTTTGTATTTCTACTCCAAGACATTTCAGGGGGAAATACTGTACTTTTTCAGGTATTTTCCACCTCAGTGTGTGTTTCCAGGTGTGTGTCTGTGTAAAAAGTATAAAGCCTTTTGATGATGTCACAAGCCGAGGTGGAAAGTACCTGAAAAAGAACAACTACAGACAACTACAACGTCACATCTGTCTAACCAACGCTGACCCGAGTGACATCACACACACATCTGGAAAACTCCTCTCCCCCCCCCCAGCTGGAAACACACACTGAGCTGTGTTTCCAGGTGTGTGTGTGTGTGTGTGTGTGTGTGTAAAAAGTGCTATAAAGTCTTTTGATGATGTCACTGGTGATGTTACTTCAGCGTCGGTTGAGTCTGAAGAGTTTAAAAAGTAAACAAATCTCTGGGTGTTGAGTTAGAAAGACTTGAGGTGAGCAGAGCAGACTCTACTAGCATCACACACCACAATCTCCAGGTGCATTGTGGGTAATGTAGGCGCCAGGTTTTGACAGGATAATAAAGACGGTATCTCAGGTTCTGCTGCATCAATGTTGATCCTTTTTTTTCTGAGAGTGTAACAGGAGTGACATGATGAATCTGTGGAGGACAGAAATGTAGAGGCCCCTTTTCAGATCAATATTTTATATGTTTATAAAATGTGCATTGATACAGATCAGACTATCAAACAGTATAACTTGTTAACATCTGCTCTACTTTCACAACATTAAAATGCTGCTTAAATGTAAACATCAGTGAATCAATATGAATAATTATAATCATTTATAAGACTCTAAATTGATCCATTTTGCATAAAACATGCTTTCATTTTGATACTTTAAGTACATTTTTCTAATTTTTGCCAAAACTTCTATACTTTTACTCACGTAGATTTTGAATTTTGAATACAGGACTTTTACTTGTAATGGATTTTTTTTTCACCATGGTGATAAAACATCTCAGCACTGCAGGAAGAACCTGCCACACACTGAAATACAGTCAGTTAACTGCTGTTGAAACAACAAAACAGTGTTTTTAACATCTGAAACGCAGACCAGAGATGAAATCCATCTGTTCTTTGAATCTCAGTTACTCAAACACAGTAATTATTCATTTAAGGGAACAAACTCACAATTCCATGGAACAAGATTACTAATTTGAAGGAACGATTCATCAAAAGCTTTCCTCCTTAAGATGCAGCCTGTCTGGACGTGTTTAAGGGGATCAAATGGAAAACGGACGACGGAGCAGAACTTCAGCTTTGAAGTGAAGCATCTTCGAGCTTCAGGAAACATCCTGAATTTGTTTCTTGTTTGTTTGTTTCCTTGTAAGATGCACTTGAATGCATCGCTATAATCTTGTGTTTGTCTTTTGTATCCTTTAGATAAAATTCTGTTTAAATGATCTTAAACTTCTATCCAATCTGTGAATTGTAATAAAGACAGAAATTTAAACGGTTTCTGGTGTCGGGTTGTTTCGGTTGGTTGCTTCAATTCACTTTTTTAAGTGAGTAGTTGGGCAAATTTCTGGGAATGTCGTCATGTTTCATCAAAGAAAATGATGAAATACCAACATGGCTGCACTGGTTAGAAACTGATTCATCACAGAGAAGCTGTGACGTACACATTTATTTTAATATTCACGCAAAAAAGCTGAAGCTGAGTTTATTTTCTTTTACATGTACACATGAAAAATGGTGACAGAAAATACAAGTGACCCCGTGTGACCTTAAAAAACAGAGAGTCCAACTTTTAACTGTCTGAACGAGCAGAATAAACATGTTTAACTGTGATTAATTAAAGAGTTTAGGGTTAAATTGAGGATTAAAGGAGTTAATCAGCAACTTTAAGGTTCATCACAGCGACTGATGGAATAAAAGCAGCCTGTTGTTTGTGGGTCTGGTGATGTGACTGTCACATGACTGAAGATCACATGATTCTCACAGCTCTCCACTGACCTGCAGACCGAATTAAAGGAATAGTTCTGGGAAATAAGTTTATTTTTCTTTCTTTCTGAGAGTGAGAGGTCAGTCTTACATTCATGTGTTCAGTACAGAGCTGCATTCGGGACGTAGTTAGCGTAGCTTAGCATAAAGACTGGAAGCAGAGGGAAACTGCTAGCCTGGCTCTGTCCACAATTCAAAGATACATTTATCAGCTCACAGATTAACATGTTATATTGTGTTTGTTTAATCTGCACACAAACAAAAATGTAGAAACAAACATGGTTTCAGAGGGATTTATGTGCCAGAACTATTTTCACTATTTGTCAGAAGCATCAGTCATCACATTGAATCTTTATAGATGACTGAGAAACAACATATCAGCATTTATATTATGAGGGGGGCCTAAAGGTTGGAAAAACTGGTTTGTCTGGTTCAATTCCCTGATTGCTGCTCTGTTATTTTATCCCTGCTGAGATGCCCTTGAACAAGACCCTTAAAGGACAAGTTCACAATTTTTCAAGTGTGTCTTAAACCAGCAGTCAGGTGTCAATATGAGCAGTGAAAGAGGTTTTCCTTGCTGTAATCATTCCTCCTGTTCATACTGGATATTAAAAGATTCTTCTGGATATTAAAAGATTCTTCAAATCGATGGCCAAAGCACAAAACCTCCTATCTGCAGAACTTTCTGATTGGTGGATTTCACTTTGGATGATGAGAACAAGTCTGTCTGCAGGATAATCCCGCCCTTCGTTGTGACAGAAAAATCACACAACAAAATAAAAACACAACGCAGAGTCCCTGGATGTGTAGAGAGGCTGCAGCACGAATCACTGAACATTCATCTCCAGCGGACGAGGAAGCAAATACACTGAATTTAAGGGATTTCCCACTTAAGGAATTCTGACCCTAGTTTACTACAATGTAGTAACTATTACATTTACTACATCTTTTTACCTGAAAACAAACTTAATTTCATTTTTAATTTAATTTTAATTATTAATTAATTTAGAGCATCGTTTTGTGGAACCTCTTCCAACTTGCACCAAGTGCAAAAGCTTCTATCTGCACTTTGCGAGGCATCAATATCTATAACACATAATATAATAATATAGTCCAAAAACAGTGTATTATGTGTTGGTTAACCTTAACAAATAGCATTCTGCAAGAAAACAAGTTTTTTTTAGTTTTCTCAAAAAAGTGCATTTTTCAGATCGAAGGTTTTGCTCTTCGGCCGTCGATATGTGCTTTCAATGGAAGTGATGGAGGCCAAAATCCACAGTGTGTCCACACAGTCATTTAAAAGTCTCTGTGAAGCTTCTATTCAGCTTCATCAGTCTGAGTTAGTCATATCAAGTGGATATCTGACACATTTACAGTCTTTTTAGCATCAAATTCCCTCTTTGTGTTTCCTCGGACAGTGTTTCCCTGTTGAGCTGCGGTGGTAGTATAGTAACAAAAAGAGGAACTTTGGCACTAAAAAGACTGTAACGTTGAAAGATATCTACTTGATTTGACTCATTTGGACACTGAAGCTTCATATTAGCTTCAGATAAGCTTTGAAATACATTTTTTGCACAGAAGGAGGACTGTGGATTTTGTCCCCCATCACTTCCATTGTAAGGTCATTATGAAGGGATCTTCTAATGGTCAGTATGAACAGGAGGAATGATTACAGCAAGAAAACAGCTTTAATGCTCATTTGGGCTCCTGACTGTTGTTTTAAGACACACTTGAAAAATTGTGAACCCGTCCTTTAACAAGCAAGCCCACATACTACCTGGACACCACTGAATGCATCCTATTGTTATGCTATTAAAGTGTAAAAGCTAATAAGTAACCACAGTTATCATACATGTTGTTAAGTATAAACTACAGTGTGTTCAGCTGAGATGTAGTGGAGTAAAAAAGATAAATCATCAACAATGCAAATACCAAAGTGAAGTGCCAGTGCTTAAAAACATGTTATTCTCCATGTCTACAATGAGCAGATCCTTTACTTAAGTAAAAATACAACAGAGAAATGTAAAAATACTTCATGACAAGTAAAGTCCTGCATGAAAAATGTGCAAATCTGTTTTCAGTTTTTAGACTTTTCTCCAATCTTTGATTTTTGGTGAAATATTGGATCAGTTGAACATTTATTGAAATGAAAGCATGTGAGAAGTTTAGAGGGAAAAATCACTAAAGCTGTCAAATAAATGTAGTGGAGTAGAAAGTAGGAAAGTATGTTTCCCTCTGAAATGTAGTGGAGTGGAAGAATAAAGTAGCATCACATAAAAATACTCAAGTAAAGTACAAGTACCTCAAAATTGTACAGAACTTGAGTAAATGTAATTTTAAACATGTGAAGTTCACAAAACCACGAGGTAAATAAAAATGTCTCATCTGTCTTTATAACTCTAACGCAGTCAGTATATAAAGCAGTATACTATGACTGATTACAGCTACTATACTAGAATAAAACCAGTTGCGGTCTCATCCAAGGAGTCCTTTTCATCAGCCGCACTCCAGCCAATCAGCGGCTCACGTCCACTGACCGCTCCGCCAATCATCGCTGTCCACGAGGTTCAGCTCCGGGGGGGGCGGGCACTGTCCACTCCGTCTCCGCCTCGACCGAGATTTCTCTCCGACCAATCAGCTCCTGACAGTTGACAGGAAACGTCAAATACTCGCTCCGCCTGGCCAATCAGCGACAGGCGACGGCAGTTTGTGCCCTCCAATAATCCCACGTGACCCTCCTCAGCAGTTCCCAGGCGGTCACATCGGAGAGCCGGAGGTGAGTAAAGAGACCGATAAATGTCATTTATTAAAGAGCTACGCAGCCGAAAAGTACTATTTTCTGACTAACGGTGGTCTATTTGAGCTGTGTGTGTGCTAATTATTTAGATAGCGTCCGTTTTTAGCCGTTAAACATGAAGCTCCGTGTCTCCAGCATGCTGTTAGCATTGGGCTGAGTGGCTAACTAAGGCTAATTAACCACAGGTGAACTCAGCTAGCCAGTTAGCCTGCTCTGCTGGCCTTTACTAACATTTAATTCAGTCAAACGTGAAATATTCAGCTACGTATATTCCAATATAGCAGTTTTAGTTCATATGAATGAAACTCTGGTTGTGTTTTGAATGAGAATTTGAGGCTAAATTAGCTCCTACACTTGTTTCGTAAGCAGCATCGCAGCACAGCTAGCTGGAATATCCGTGTTAGTTACGTGGGGGTTGTCACAGATCGATCAGATCAGATTTATCGAGCTGATAAAGGACATAAATAACTGTTGAAATGTTATGAGAAGGCGGTGAGAATGTTTCAGGCAGTTTCAGAGGTCAGTACTGAATAAAGCTGTCAGGTATCATTCATCAATCCTATCAGTCACCAGATGCTCAATCAATACACATTTATGTAGTTCAACATGGTTAAAACGCAGATAACTTTATGTAAAACTGTTGTCGAGATCATGAAGTTGAAAAAAATACCAAATATGTCAGGCTGACATTTGTGATGATGTGTATTGAAAAGGACTACAATTGAGGATTAAATTTAATCTGCTGAAGCTGAAACGATTAGTCGATTAATCAATTAGTTGCCAATTATTGAATTAATCTGATAACTGATTAATCATTTTGAGTCATTTTTAAGAAAAAATGTTGGATTTCTTTGATTCCAGCTTCTCACATGTGAATATTTTCTGGTTTCTTCAGTCTCTATGACAGTAAACAGAAGATCTTTGAGTTGTGGACAAAACAAGACATTTGATGACGTCATCGTGGACTTTGGTTGTTTATGGACCAAATGACTAATCATTTAATCTGGCGGTTAATTTTCTGCAGTCGACTAATCGATCGAGCATTTAAAAAATCCACAAATCAGGCAGAATATTTCCTGTTTAGATGGAGAGCTTCAGCCTTTACAACTATAGTTCAATGAAAGAAACACAAACAGAATAAATGAAACATTATTTTAATTTTTAAATAAACAGTTTTAAGTGAATAAGTGAAACTTATATTGAATATCTGATACTAAGTTTAAAGGCAGTGAGTACCAGATTATTCTGTTATGACACCTAAATAACATCTCCGACAGCAGATTAAGACCCTTTTTTTCCTCATAATGCTTCAACTTTAACTATAAATCAATAGTTGGTTGTTTCTCTGATGGCTGACTCACTACACAAAGTGTACAAGGAATTTGTTTTGCTGAAGGAGTCAGAACAGCAAAATGAAGAAATATGACACATCAGTGAAATGGAAAATAAGATTAAATGGCTGAAAAAGCAAAGTGAAACAATAAATACTTGTTTTATTTTTGATGTAAGGCCAAATGTCCATCACAGCTTCCCAGACCTCAAAATGATGCTTTTAGTTTCACTTCATCTTTTATTCTGAGATCATGTAGAAGAATCAGTATTTACAACCAGAACTAACACTTTAAACTGGTGTGTACAAGGCGGCCAGTCAGAGGAATAATTTAACAGAATTCATCAGAAAGAGATCTCCGATGAGTGATAGATTGAAGATGATTCTGTCTGATAGAGTTTATACAGTTTACAGATTAAAATGAGGAATTATATTTTATCCATGTTGTATGTCGACTGAGTAGCAACAAGCACTTGACTGCAGAGTTTATGCTGCTGATTATATAACAAACTAGTACTGAACCTTATTTTAATTTGTTATAAAGCTGCAACTAATTATTTTCATTATCAATTAATCTGTTGATTGTTTTCAAAATAAACTGATAAGCTGTTTGGTCTCTAAAATGTCATAAAATATTGATAAATGTTGATCAGTTTGAAGATGTTCATATAGACGACTAAAGAAACCAGAAAATATTCAGTCAAAAAGCTGGAATCAATGTTTCTTTTGTTAAAAATGACTCAATCGATTATCAAAATGGTTGTCGGTCAACTAATCAATTAATTACAGCAGCTGTAGTTAATTAAATTGGTTGTTTTTATATGGAAGTACATGTATTTATGTTCATATGTATAATATTTTTTTACTTTTGATTCACATGATCAAAATGAAGGACATCAGGAAGACTAATGAACAGCTGATTGGGATGTAAATAAATAAACAAATAAACAAATGTTGATATTTGGGCAGTGAATGAAGAGGAACCAGGTTACAGTTAAACCCAACATGTCTTTAATTTGTACTTGTTTGTAAACAGTAAAGAAGCTGGAAGCAGCTTTACTGTCACTTTTATATATGATGGTTTTACTGGAATCTTTACTGGAATCTTGTGTTTTAATGTTTTCCATAAGTTGCAGTTAATTTGGCCAAAGTTCAAACCTCAGAGAACGAGGTTTATGTTTTAATAAAACGAGTCTATCTATGATCTCATGCTGGGATCCAGTCCTTCAGGTGAAGCAGTCCGACTGGTTCGACCGGCTGGTGTTCAGGTCGTGTGTCAGACCAGTGCCGCTCTGATCTGAAACCAGTAAGACAGAAACCAGCACTGCCGATTTTTATAATTACTAGAAATGTAATCGTAAAGTTGTTAATAATGAATTTAAACCCGATTAAATCCACCAGTCTGGAGTCACATCGCTCCCAGTTAGAAAAGACGTAAAATGTCTCCACAAAATGTACAAACATATTTAATAAAATTCAAATCAGTTTTATCACTTGTTTTCATGATTGTCCAGAAATGAATCAGTTTTAGTTTCTATTGAATCAGAAACAACTAAATTACACGGCAGCAGTTTTTTTTTAATCACATTTAATCATTTTTGTGCTGAAAATTAGTTTTAAGACATTTTTCCCCACATTTACTCATTGTGACAAATTCTTCAGCTTCAACACTGTTAATGTTCATCGTAGGATCAGAAACACATTTAACATGAATATTGAAACATTACGACAATTAGAAATGTCAGTAATTGTTAAGAAGTGTTTCCCTATAGATTCATCATTTAGTTTTTTCTAGTTAAAAAAGGCCTGAAACTGAATATCTTTTGGTTTTAGACCTCTGGTTGGACGAAACGAGCAATTTGAAGATTTCACTCAAACTTCACTCATTTCTGACATTTTATAATCAAGAAAATAATCGACAGGAAATGAAAATGATCATTAGTTGCAGCGCTACAGTTTTCTAAACTCTGCAGAGCATAAAAGGCACGAAGAAAGGTGAATATTTAAATGCATCGTTGGAGATATATTAACAGACGGTTGAGCAATAAATGCAGGAGCTGATGTGAGTCTGTGTCTCAGATGAGTGACGGATCAGTTACTCAGTGTTTTTATATTCTTCACACAGGAAGAGAAGCTGATTGTTGTTTCTGTGTTTAAACAGTAACCTGCCGGCTGCTCTGTTAAAGGCTGATTTCACTGTTTAACGCAGGAAGCTTCCCACTAGAATTTCCTTTTTAATCAGATTTTCAATGACATTGATCTCATTATCGTTTCTCCAACTTTTTATGTGAATATCTTGTAGAAGCAGCTATGATTCATTTAAAAAACGGTGATATTTGATTATTTTTATGGCCGTAAAGTAAATTATAGAGATTAAAATATGATTTGGGTCAGGAAATCATTTGCTTTTAGACAGTTTTCCGCCCTCAGTGATGCAGATTTCATTCAGTTAAGTTAGTCCTCCGAAAGCTTTTCTGCTTTTTCTGAAACCCAGTTAGAAACCAGTAGAGACCAGTAGAGATATCAGAGAGTGAATCAGAGCAGCAGATGTCCTGCAGGCTCAGCGGGTCCTAATATCAGATTAACAGGCTGCAGAGCGACTCCAGGCCCGATGCTGCTGTCAGTCTGGATGTATAACAGCAACTTCAGCTGGTTTCACTGGACTGATTAGCAGGAGCCTGTTGTTTCATGCAGCCAATCACAGACCTTCTAAAAGCTTATTACCTCAGGCAGCAGAAAGCTGCAGCAGCGCTGCATCACTGAGAGGTTTGAGTTTACGGCTCGCTGTCTTATTCCTCCTTCCAGTCTGTATATGTTCTTATTATCTGGAGTTTTCTCTCATCCTGTCGTTTAATACCATAAATAAATCAATAAATACTCTTCACACTCAGGAGATCGATGAGTTGAAAGAGGAAATTTCATTTTTATTTTTGAACATTCAAAAAGAAATATCTGACTTTTTGTCAGCTGACATGACGACACTTTATCCTCACAGACTGATTTATTCATTCATTACTGAGGATTTAAGACAAAACAGCCCAGAATAGAATATCAACATATAAAATTTAAAAAAAGTCAAATAAAGTACCAAACTAGAGACTTAAACCCTCAGCAAGGCTTTCTCCTAAAGCCTATTTTATTTATATTTTAATTAAAATTTATCCTATTTTATTGTATTTTTATCTCTTTATTGTTTGGTTGTAAGTGTTCTGACTCTTTGCATTATGTGCTATAGAAATAAAATGTATGATTATTATATTTGTGAACATGCTTGTGCATGTTGTTGAAGGAAATATAAAACTGTCTCTGCAGTTAATTCCTTCAAACGCCATGTGGGCGCCGGCCAGGCGGCTTTGATGCTAAGCTAACAGCTAGCAGCTAGCAGCTAGCGCTGGTGGTCGTACTGGTCACCGCGCTGCCAGGCTGTTAACCAGCATGCTAATCCTGCTGCAGGTTAATCTGATTAGCCTGGCGGTCTGCTGCGTGAGAGGCTGCAGGCAGACGACTTCACAGCTCAAGTCATTAGTTGATCAATAGTCAGAAAATTAATGACAATTATTTTGATGATTAACAAATAATTTTCCAGCAAAAATACAAAAAATTTCCGGTTCTGGAGTGTGACTGTTTGATGCTTTGGTATGTCATAAATGATATTGTATTCAGGGCTGTGATAGTTTGTATGTCTGTTCTGATCAGTCGATGTTTCTTCATGTTTTTGAGGATTTTCTGCATCTCTGTATTATATCATCATAAACCAGATTTCACTTTCAGTAGATGAATCAATAATGAAATAATAATTAGTTTCACCTCTAAAACTCATCTTTAAATGTTTTGTTTTATCCTCCAAAAGTTCAGACGCCAAAGATTCAGTTTACTGTCATTTATGACAAAAAAAACATTAAAGCACCTTTGAGAAGAAGAAACCAGCAAATTTGAACATTTTTCGCTTAGAAAATATGACTAAAAAAATCAATCAATTATCAAAACAGTAGGGATTTTCTGTCTGTTGACTAATGGATTGATTGTTGCAATAATCATTGTAATAATGTCGCCTGTGAGAGGAAAAAGGTAAAAAAAACAGTAAAATTCAACTTTTGTTACTTAGTTTGTTTCTAAAAAACTAGGAAAATAAACCTGTCAGTCTAATGTTTAGTCTTTATTGTGCTCTTGACAGGTTTTACAGTTGGTAGAGCAACGTTATTGATTATCAGTCGTCATCATCAGCCCTGAAAGTCCATATTTACCTGTAAACACAGGTGTGTAATGAGCCACTGCAAACTCCACAGACGTGTGTGTGTGTGTGTGTCTGTGTGTGTGTGTGTGTGTGTGTGTGTTGTGGGGTGCTGCAGTAATCCCGCGGGGTGTAATCTCATTAAGGTTAATGGAGCTGAGGGTGTCGGTTGGTCACCATGGCGATGAATGGACGCCGGGGAGACACAGGTTAACTACCTGCTGAGTGTGTTTTAGTGACGGAGGTTCACGTCCGACACCAAACACCAGTCTTTCCTGTTTGATGAACTGCAGGTGTTGAGATTTAAAACTACAACAAACAGTGAACTGAACTGGTCTGATGATCTATTTTCATTATTGATTAATCTCTCGATTATCTTGATTAGTCATGTGGTGTATAAATGTCAGAAAATGTTGAAAAATGTCTCACTGTTCTGTTCGAAAGCCAAAAAAACCCTGCATCCTTTAATCTTTGTTTGTGTTTTGGTATAAATAAGAATAATAACAAAAAAATCTAATTTGTAGTGAAAATAATGTAAAGTTGCAGCCTTACAGTAAAGATGGTTTCTTGTAAAAACCAGTTGAACCACCTTGTGCTGGCTGATGTTAATGGGAAGCAGCTGTAACGGGCGTTTTCTCTCCTTCTTCCTGCAGACTATGGATCAGAGGGTGTGGTTTAGCGTTCTTCTGGCGGCGGGCCTCCTCTGCCTCAGTTTGACTCCTGTCTGTCAGGCTGAGGACCTGGTGGAGGACGTCCTGGGTGATGATGTGGACGTGGAGGACGAGCTGGATCTGGACGTAGCCGGAGTTGATGACGAGGAGGAACTGGACGGGGACATGCAGGACGAAGCTCCACCTGCTCCTAAGACTCCTCCCACGCCTAAAGTAAGAAATAAACATACTCACCTTTACATGAATAAACGCTGGTATAAATGTAAATGAGTAACAGAGCTCTCTGGATGGTTTATTGGGTCCATGAGGAGGGTGTGACAGTTTTCCCAGGAAGTGTGTGTGTGTGTGTGTGTGTGTGTGTGTGTGTGTGTGTGTGTGTGTTACTCACTCATTAATCTGCTGAAACAGGAAGTGAGTTTGATAAGGGAGCAGTGAACTGACCTGCTGATCCACTGACCTGCATTCACACTGTAAACCACCAACAGTCCAGTCTGATAACAACTCAACCTACAAAGTCTTAAACACAGTTCACTCAAACCTTAAATACATACTAAATAATAATTAGGGACCAAACCCAAAAGGCAGAGGACAACTGTAAAACAGTAGCTTTGGCCCCCGAACAAACGCTGTCTCCTCCGAGGGCGTTAATGGTATCAAACTTTAATACACAACTTATGACACTGTGCTGAAAAAAGTTGTTAAAAACTTTGTAATAACTCGAATGGTTTGGATTTTATAAGCCCTGAAAGTTGCAGTGCTACATCACCCTTACAATGTAAAACAATGGGGAGACAATCTATGGGCATGAACTTTGTGTCAAACAGAGGCTTCTGACGTCTAAACTATAAGTCTGACCACTTTCAAACTTGTATCAATGGATTCGCAATGAAATTTCCTACTAAAATATGATTTCTAATTTAAGATTTGACCAAAGTCATGGGATTTATGAGGAGATTTCACCAGAAGCGTACTCTAAAATCCTCCTCTCCAACTGCTCCTGGTGATGTCACTCCCTCAGTGCTGTGAAACATTCCGCAATACACACTCATTATAAAATCACAGGAGGAGCAAGAAAAGACTTTAAAACTCACACTCTAATATCTCAAAAACAGTAAAAGATAGAAAAAACATGTAAATTCAAGACTTGTAGGTCAAAGTCTCGTGACTCATTTAAAGTTCAAATGAAGTTTGTATCTAAAACTATGTGGAAGCAGTAAATGTTCAAAAAGGTGTGGGTTCACTCACACTCTCCATTCAAATATATGAATATTTTTCTGTGTCCAGCTGCAGTTACTTATTGTCTCTACACACCTGACAGTACACATGTCAATCACACTTTCAAAATAAAAGCACACCACACTTGTAAGAAATATCCCTCATTTTTAAAAAGCAAAATGATCTGATCCCGACGGGCCAGAGAGCGAGGTCCCGACCAACGCTGCTTGCAGCTTTAATTAGTTTGATGGTTTTTATTTATGATTCACATTGTAGACAGAAAAGAGGAATGTGCCTCATCATCCTCAGCTATACTAAAATGCTTTCTGCCTGAACGGAACCACAGCAGTCAGGTGAAAGAGTCATTCCTCCTGTTCATACTGGATATTAAAAGATCTCCTTCAAATGTGCTTTCAGTGTAACATCCGCAGTGTGTCCACACAGTCATTTAATAGTCGATGTGAAGGTTAGAATTTAGTAGAAGTTTCTAAACTGGGAATAACGGGTGTGGAGAGAATAGATCTGACCTGTTTGTGCTGACTGTGCTGTGCTCTCTGTCATTATAGTCTGATCACTGAAGTCTGCTTATTACCAGTAAACACCAGTTTGACTGCAAATGACACACCTGAAATGTTTTCTGTAATGATCTGTCCACAGTGAAGAGATGAATAAAGACTGTCAGGGATAACAGGAGAAGCAGAGTTTAGTTGTTTTATTTATTTGTGCATAAGCTCAAAGACACAGATGCACACCTGCCACCTGCATCTGTGTTTGCAGATTCAGCGTGGAAGTTAATTAGGAACTTCTTTAATCTATTTGCATATAAAGAAAACAACAAAGATGATAAATGATCTCTTGTGGTGCATCTGTGTATAAACCTGATTCAGCTTCATCAGCAGCAGTTTAATCTGCACAAACAAGTAAATGTTTGTTCTGTCTCTGACTCTGTTCTCTCCGTCTCTTTGTCCAGGTGACCTACAAGGCTCCAGAGCCGATGGGGGAACATTTCTTCGCCGAGAGTTTCGACAGGGGGACACTAGAAGGGTGAGCACATGTCACTCAGTTACTCGCTGAACGTTGTCAGTCACAGCTCGAGTACGGTTCCTGTTTAAAGTCCACATTTAGGCAGGAACGCTCCATAATACTCCAGCTTTTACTCTCTGGGAGCTGGTGTCAAGTATCCCATCATGCATTTCAAACCAGCCAGCAGCCGACCTCACAGCTGTTTTATTTTTGTTCTACGTCTGTTAAAGTGTCAGTAAGGAGACGATGTAGAGAAAATAAAGACAAATCTGTGCTCATGATTTAATATCATATCATATATTTGGCCTGCAGAAAAATCTGCTGCATCATCAAAGTTTTTTTTTTTTTTTACAGTGAAATAACCCATAAAACACATCCTGTAAAACACTACATTTAAAAGATCCCACAGATAAAACCGAGCTGTGTTTATGTTTCAGGTTTAAACGACAGCAGAAGTCCAAGATCAAAATAAACACCAGTGATCCGTAGTGAGAGTGTGAAGGGTTCACACAACACTGATAGCATGAAGATAACAAGCTAATGCTGAGTCAACAGCATCAACTATTTGTTTTATTCTCCAAGACACCTTCCAGGCTCCGCACATGTAGTGAGAAATTAACTGTTAAGGTTTCAAATATGAGGTTAATTTATCAAAATGTCTACTGAAAAAATGATTTTTGGGGGTTTTGTTGGCTGTTTTCCCTCCTTTTTTTTTTTTTTTTTTTTTTTTTTTATAAATATGTTTTTGTTTGTTGGTTCATGTAGAAAAATTCAACAAACATATTTGGGAGGAAAACTGACTTTAAAAAACGTTAACTTAACCTGCGAGCCAGACGCTGAGGAGTCTTTGTCCAGGTGTGTTTCTGACTAAACGATCCACCTGTTGGTTTCAGGTGGGTGATGTCGAGCGCCAAGAAAGACGACGCTGATGAAGAGATCGCCAAGTATGACGGTACGTACAGAAGCATCTGTTAGAACATGTATGTTCATGTCTACAGTAAACACGTCTGTACGTCAACATGATGTCCTACAGAGGCCACCGTACAGAGGATAAACCCTCCATGATGGGTGATGTTGTTGTTGACGACGGGTAGGTGATGTTTGTTTGTTTGTTTGTTTGTTTGTTTGTTGACAGGTAAATGGGCGGTGGAAGAGATGAAGGACAGTAAGCTGCCCGGTGATAAAGGTCTTGTTCTGAAGTCCAGAGCTAAACATCACGCCATCTCCGGTCAGATGCTGCGACCTTTCACCTTTGACACCAAACCACTCATCATCCAGTAAGAAAACACACACACACACTAAACACACACACACACACACTAAACACTCACACACACTAAACACACACACACACACACTAAACACACACACACACACACTAAACACTCACACACACTAAACACACACACACACACACTAAACACACACACACACACACTAAACACTCACACACACTAAACACACACACACACTAAACACACACACACTAAACATGCAACACTTACTTAAAACTGCAGAAGATCATCTTACACTCTGTTTATCTGTCGAGCTGCTTCTTCATCATCCTCATCGTTCTGTCTTCAGGTACGAGGTGAACTTCCAGTCAGGTATCGACTGTGGCGGCGCCTACGTCAAGCTGCTGACTCAGACTCCCGACCTCGACCTGGTGAGTCTGATCTCTCTCACACACACACACACACACACGTCTACAGGTTGCTAAAGTCGTAACTACTGAACTGACCCTAAACTTACTTTGTATCCCAAAAAATTTAGTGGTTATACACAATAAAATATTTACTTGACTGTTGAGTTGCCATGACAACAGCTAACTGAAACAATGAGGTTGTGCACTGACACATATTTCAGTTTTTCAACACTGCTGCCAAAACAAAGAGAAAGTAAAGATTTATATACAAAAACTTTAAATATGTTGTGTTTCATGTGTATTGATCATCATCTTATGCAGTTTTATTGATTGTCCATCAGCAGCGCAGTCTGGTGTTTTATAGTGAATGTCAGTGTAACTGCTGACTGTTAACATGAGTGTGTAGACTGTAGTTGGAATGTGAGGAAGGTTCTCAGTGGCAGTGATCCTCCTCTTCGTCATACTGGACTTTGAGCTCCACAGTCTGGAAAAGTTTCCGTTCACTGTAAAATATTAGAACAGAATCCACTTCCTGTTTCCACAAAATGACACAAAGTTCAGCTGAAGCCAACGAGACTCTTCAGAGACGCTGAGTCTTATCAAGACAAAGTGAGGAAAAAAGAAGCTAAATTGACCGTATATTAGTTTATGGCAGGATTAGAAAAGTCTTTTATGTGGTTTAATGTAGCTGAACTGAGTGTGTTTATTGTGCAGGACCAGTTTGTGGATAAAACTCCGTACACCATCATGTTCGGACCAGACAAATGTGGAGAAGAGTACAAACTGCACTTCATCTTCAGACACCAGAACCCCAAAACAGGAGAATACGAAGAGAAACACGCCAAGAAACCCGACGCCGACCTGAGGACGTACTACACTGACAAGAAGACACACCTGTACACGCTGGGTAAGACACACACACACACACACACACACACACACACACACACACACCTGTACACGCTGGGTAAGACACACACACACACACACACCTGTACACACTGGGTAAGACACACACACACACACACACACCTGTACACGCTGGGTAAGACACACACACACACACACACACACACACACACACACACACCTGTACACGCTGGGTAAGACACACACACACACACACACACACACCTGTACACACTGGGTAAGACACACACACACACACACACACACACACACACACACACACACACACACACCTGTACACACTGGGTAAGACACACACACACACACACACACACACACACACACACACACACACACACACACACACACCTGTACACACTGGGTAAGACACACACACACACACACACACACACACACACACCTGTACACACTGGGTAAGACACACACACACACACACACACACACACACACCTGTACACACTGGGTAAGACACACACACACACACACACACACACACACACACACACACACACACACACACACACACCTGTACACACTGGGTAAGACACACACACACACACACACACACCTGTACACAGACTGACAGTCCAGGTGTGTATATGTGACCCCCCCTCTGTGTCGCCCCCCAGTGGTGAACCCTGACAACACCTTCGAGGTGCTGGTGGATCAGACGGTGGTGAACAGCGGCAGCCTGCTGACAGACATGACCCCCCCTGTCAACCCCCCCGCCGAGATCGAGGACCCCGACGACCAGAAGCCTGAGGACTGGGACGAGAGGCCCAAGATCCAGGACCCCGCCGCCGCCAAGCCCGAGGACTGGTCAGTACACGCCGGCGGTTACCATGGAGACAGAGTCTAGACATCTGAGCCGCTCTGCTTCAAACTTAAACCTGCAGCTTCATCAGCTGATTTGAATGAAAGATGACTTCATGAGAAACAGGAAGTGTTTGGTTTACAGCATGTGATGCAGTTACGAGTGTTTGTGTAACATCTGAATAACTGTCTGATATCAGTTTTTGTTTTGCACATGTGCAGTAATGTGGATTCGTGTGTGTGTGTGTGTGTGTGTGTGTGTGTGTGTGTGTGTGTGTGTGTGTGTGTGTGTGTGTGTGTGTGTGTAGGGATGAGGATGCTCCCGCTCAGATCGCTGATGAAGACGCCGTGAAACCAGACGGTTGGCTGGACGACGAGCCCGAGTACATCGGAGACCCCGACGCCGTCAAACCTGAAGACTGGTGAGTTACCACGGCAACTCGGCATGTCAACCTCCGTCACTTCAAAGCCTGAAGACGCCGATCAGCAGATTGTCTTTTAATACTCTTTATTTATTAGTCATAATCCGTTTTTTTAATAGTTATTTCTCAAAATAAAGATGAAACTACTTTACAGTAACTGAATTCCCAAATAATGATATTAATTAATACATTTGATAAAAAAACAAATAAATGATCAAAGGTCGGTTTAGTCTGTGAATATCTTCAGTTATACAGTTTTTCGTATCCTTTTCCATCTCATGTTTTGTTATCTGTTTCATCGGCTGATTCACTTATAAATAAAACTTCAGAAGTGACCCGACCTCTGATAACCGTCTGTCTGTACTTCCTGTTCGTCAGGGACGAGGACATGGACGGCGAATGGGAAGCTCCTCAGATCCCTAACCCCGCCTGTGAGACCGCCCCCGGCTGTGGAGCCTGGAAACGTCCGATGATCGACAACCCCAACTACAAGGGCAAGTGGAAGGCGCCCATGATCGACAACCCCAACTACCAGGTAACGTTCAGACTCACGGGTTTGGATCGGCCAATGTGGCGTCACGCCTCTCAGCAGCGAATCAGACGAGTCAGCGTGATGCTCTTTGTGTTCTCAGGGCGTCTGGAAGCCGAGGAAGATCGCCAACCCTGCGTTCTTCGAGGACCTGCACCCGTTCAGGATGAGCGCCTTCAGCGCTGTGGGACTCGAGCTCTGGTCCATGACCTCCGACATCTTCTTCGACAACTTCTTCATCACCAACGACCGCAACACCGCCGACCGCTGGGCCAACGACGGCTGGGGGCTGAAGAAGGCAGCAGAGGGCGCCGCTGAGGTGGGTTATTAGATCAGAGCTGCTGACTGGACAGGAAACATGGATGCAGGTGATGAAGGTGCTGAAGAGGAGGAGGAAGAGCAGCTGGTTGACTCAGTGAAGGCAGAAGAAATGATCCATCACAGTTTAGACTAAAAGAAATTGAGATTAAATTAAAGTTTTACAAAAGACCAAATGTAGGCAAACTTAAATTACATTTTATAAAATTTTAACAAAAGATGACATTTCATTTAGAAATAATAATGATGATAATGATGATAATAATAATTTGATTTTGTCAAAATAATGTGATTGAGTTGGTTTCTTTTATGGCTGCAGTCAACCAAAGAACATCTCGGTCGACTGAAATCATACATAATCTTCAACTAATCGATTAGTCTCAGGGAGGTTGGATGAACTCAGCAGCCACACGTTTCTCTGTTTAGCATCTTCAGGTTATGCTAACCCATTGTTGCTAACTTTGGAGCTAACCTCCTTCACTTTTCCAGCATTTAGCATTTATTAACTGACACACTATAGTCTGTACTGTACATTTACTGCCAGACTGACAACTCCGCTCGCATCCACCGTCACTTCTCTGCTGCTCTTTCCTGCTCGCTACTCAAACATACTCCGTAACGACGTATTCCTTAACGGAGCTACGCTACCAACAGTTTCCCAGGCAACAACACAGAGGTTGACTCTCGTACCAGAGCAGCGCTGCACAGAGACTCCCAAACGCTGTTGATTTCCAAATGAATGGATGAGTGAATGATTTGATGTTATTTTTGACATTAAAAATATCTTTTTGGCCTGGCGGGAGTTCTTGTTGTTATACTTGTAGGAGAAACACTGACTCAGTAAACGTTGAGTACAGTTAGACCCAGCAGTCTCCATCAGGTTGGGCGAGATCAAAGTTAAGGTGATTTGTTAGTCTGTTCCTCCCGCTGCAGGAAATAATGGATTAATCCTGGAAAGCTGTTGATGTAGCACTTTTCTCCTTATGAAAATAACACGGAGATTATTCGACCAATGAGAATTCGGTCGGACGAGAGCATATCGACCAACTAATCGACCAGCAGACTGGGACTTTTCTGGATGCTCACTGTTTATCATGCATTTGATTATCTTACCAGGTGCGATGCTAATTACCTGTGTGTGTGTGTGTGTGTGTGTGTGTGTGTGTGTGTGTGTGTGTGTGTGTGTGTGTGTGTGACACTGATGAAAGCCCGACAGCTTAAAACCTTTTTGTCTTTTGTAAATAAAGTGAGTGTGATCCTCCTCCTGACCAATTAATTTAGATTAAAAAAACATTGAATTTAGACTAAAGTCACAAATTCATTTAATTTTTACCCAAAAAAAAGACATTAAATTTAGAAGAAAAAAAACTGACGTGATTTTGAGCAAAAAATAAGACATAAAAAATACATAAAATTGTAACTTATTTTAAAAAATATAGTTACAAATTATGTAAGAATGTGTATCATAAAAAATATGTTTTTAAAATGAGAAATGTAAAGTATATTATCTCTTTTTTTATAATAGAGACGGGGACAAAGTGAGTATAAAGTAGTTGACACATCATCAACAGTCAGTTTCAAGTCAGACAGCAGAATAAAACAGGACTTAAAGGTATGAAAGAACAATATCATCTCTGTGAAACACAATAAAAACATCAGGACACATGTTGTTATAAAGCTGCAGCTCAGATTTTATCTGTTAGATTATTCAGAGCTGGAGGACGAGCGATCCGAGTGTCGCTCTGCTTTTACTGCTCGTATGACTCTTTTTCTTTTAACGCAGGTTTTCATTGTGAGATTTACGAGCGTGTTTGTTTTTTGAGCCTCGGCGGTGATGTAATCCTCTAGAGGAGGCAGCAGCGTCTCTCAGTGAGACAGAAATAGATGTCGTGGTGATAAGAGAGTCTCCTCGGTGGTGATCAGAGCCGATCACCAGACTCACACTGACGCTGCTGCTTCACGCTCAGATTACTGCAGCTGCGTGATCGTGGGTTTGAGATGATAGTCGTGATTTGTTTTCTTTTCATAATGTGGGAAACGTTCAGAAATATAAATCTCAGTTGTGACATCAGCATTCATCAGCTAGTCCAGCGTTTCCCAACCTGCTCCCGAGATGATTAACGTGAAGAAAGAAGAAGAAAAAACATTTGTGTTGGACAAAAAATCTGGTTATTTTTCTGACCTTTTATCCAAATTCTGCTCAGAGCAGCAGTGTGGATGTGAGACGCAGCTGTTTCTGCACCTCCACATCTTAATTCTCTGACTGTAAACAGTCATTATGACATGATTGTCGTCTGCAGCAGGTTTGAAATACTTCAATAACTTTATTTACACAGTTTACAGTCAGTTTAGCGTCTTTAAGGAGGCCGTATATAAACTACAGATAATATCTGCTCCTGTGTTAATGTGTTTTGTTTTATGTGTTTGTTTACGTGTTTATGTTGTGTTGTTTGTAGCCGGGTCTGGCCACTCAGATGCTGAACGCTGCAGAGGAGCGTCCGTGGCTCTGGGTCGTCTACGTCCTCACCATGGCTTTACCGCTCGTCCTCATCATCGCCTTCTGCTGCACGGGCAAGGTAACACGCACACACACACACACACACACACACACACACATACACACACACACACATACACACACACATACACACACACACACACACACACTTTTGTACCTGGAAATCAGAAATCTCTACGTCACCGTCATGTGCGGTTGGCGTCATGGAGCCTCTTATGGCGTGATGTCACAGCTGATGTCACAGTCTGGCGTGTGTGTGACTGTCCACAGAGGTCGTCAGGCTCAGCTCAGGGTCAGTTGAGTCTCACCAGCTTACAGGAAGAGTTTAACGAAGCTGGACGCCTGAACCACCCCCCCGCCACCGCTGCCGCCGCCTCGGGCCCGGTGACTGCTGCTGCTGCTGTTAGAGTAGCTTCACACCTGAACTTGTTGTTGTTGTTGTTTTGTGCTGAAGGTGCTCGTTCTGTGTTTGTGTCTGTGGTGCTGTAGCGTAGACGGCAACGTGTGGAGGGAGAGACTCGCCTCTCTCGCTTCTCTCACTCGCCTTTATCCTTGAGATGAAAGCTGGAGGACGGAGGAGCGAGACGTCCCAGCTCCCTGCAGCGAGACATTACAGAGAGACTGAACACAGACGTCAAACACTCACTGCTGCGCCGTCGTCTGTCTCACATTTCTCATCAGAATATAAAATATCTTTGTCTTAACGAGATACAGAGTCTCGTATAATGGATTAGTTTATTTGATGATTTAAATAGTTACAATCATGATGGATTAAATCACTAAAAAGCCAGAAAGGTTCATGTTATAATGAGAGAATTCATTTCCTTTTGAAGAGAGACTTTTCACATCATAATGATGTGAAGGATGAAGTTTTCTTTATAGTAGCTTCTTCCTCCGATAGAGACGCAGAGACAGTGTGTCTGCCTGCTGATAACTCACCCAGTCACTGCTCACCCAGGGCTCCCAGGGCTCCCAGTGCTCACCCAGGGCTCCCAGTGCTCACCCAGGGCTCCCAGTTCATGTCATGGATGTGATCAAACTGAAACATCAGTGCAGGCTGTGTTGTGACAGTTGGCTCCATGATCAAACTGCTTAATGATTAAATGATAAATTAATTTAATTGCTCTCTTAGATTTATTTCTCGGTAGGTTACAGTTTATTCTGCAATAATCTGCCGTAAACCTGTTTCAGGTGGGATTAACCCAGACTTGCTTTATTGTTTTCGATGCTACTAGTCGATGATTAGTGCAGAAAAGTTTGTGAAATAATGTGTAGATCAAAGGAAATGAGATGACATCATCAACAAACTAAACCGTTACAAGCTGCAACTTCCTGAAAAACCTTGAAGTCAATAAACACACAAATATCTACGTATGAAATAAACCCACTGAATGTAATATTACAGCCAGTGAAGAAGAAGAACTAGCTGTTTTCAAAAATATGATTTAAATGATGGATTAATATAACATCTTTTAATTTTTTATATATGTCATAAATATTAACACCCCCCCCCCCCCCCCAAGGAAAGTTTCAAGGAAATTAAAATAATAATTCTTGGGAAAAATATACAGTCAAAATATAATATAAGTGTGTTTTTCAGCCTCAGCTTCATTTATAAAGATCTGTGGAGCAAATAACGGCTGGATGTGATGAAATATTTTAATTCTACACACAATCAAAAGTTTGGTTGCAAGAAAAATGAAAATGATTCTTCATTCGGGTAAAAAAAATGTTTTAATTTTTATTAATTTGATTACTGCAAAACATTCAGCAACAACTATTTACATGTTGCTGTTCTTGTTATTTGGTTTATTGGATGTTAAATACAAATTTCAACACAGTCCAGAATCACAAAAATGATTTAATTTATCTCCGAGGCTCCGAGGGCCAAACTTCAACAATGAATAAAGTATTTGGAGGAGAGCTGCAGGATTTTATAACGTCTCATAAATTTAATAGAAGTTTTTATATGAATGTTTTTGTCCTTGACATGAACTGGAAAAGTTGTGAATTCTGGGTGAAATGACCATCGAGGTGTTTTTTCCCTGAAAGAAAGTTAAGATTTGATCAGTAGCTGCAACAATTAGTCAAGTAATTGATTACTCAATCAACTATTTTGTTTTGAGTCTTTTTTTTTTTAAAGAAAAAATACAAAAATTCTGTTTCCAGCTTCTTAAATGTGAATATTTTCTGGTTTCTTTTGTCCTTTACGACCATTTAACTGATAACTTTGTGTTGTGGACTGTTGGTTACATTTCGGTTACATTTAAAGCTTTGTGAAACAGTGATTCATCACTTTCTGGCATTTTATAGACTAAACGATTAATTGATAATAAAAATAATCATCAGTTGCTGCCCTGATCAATTCATTCAGATGTTCACGCGCTTCAATTTCAGCAGCTTCATTAGACTGTATCTGATTTAACAGCAAACACAAGTATTTATTCTCATTATAATAAGAAAACGTGCTGGTTTTAACGTGATGAAGCACCTCGTTATAAAGAGTCGTTACGCTGCCGCAGTCTGAACCTTCACATGTTGTAATAATCTGTCTGTAAGCAATAAATCATATTTTATACACAGCGTCAGTAGCATTTAGTCAACTTCTCATTGTCAGATATTACGTCGTTGTGTTTTCACTGTTTGACTTTTTGTTTCTTTGACTCTGCAGGTTTCATTTTTAATGAGTTTGAAGCGTTAAAAGAAGTTTCTGAGCTGCAGTTTTCTGTGTTTCGTGTCTGTTAAGTCAAACTGAACTGTCCTGTTTGTTCTGCAGAAGAAGAGCGCAGCAACGCCGGCAGCAGAGTACAAGAAGACAGACGAACCTCAGCCCGACGTGAAGGAGCAGGAAGAGGAAGAGGAGGAGGAGGAGGAGAAGGCTGAAGAGGCCGAGAAGAGCAGTCCAGGTTCCTGCGATGTTTTAGATTTCAGTAAAGTCTCTTTTCCTGCGGTCCGTCGCTGTTGGTCTGACTGATTTTTAAATCTGTTCTTTCAGCTGCAGAGAAGAGTGACGGAGAGGAAAACCCTGCAGAGAAAGAAGATGAAGAAGAAGAAGAAGAAGAGGAAGAAGAGGAAGAAGAAGAGAAGGAGGCCACAGCTGACGAGGTGAGGAGACGAGTCACAGCTCTGATATATCAGGCTTTGATTCACACCATACTTGCTAGTAGATCAGTAAAATAACTGCTGCCGCCTTCATCATCATCATCATCATCACACCTCTAACATGCAGCGTTTGTTACCGACTCAACTGCAGAGTGCCATGAAAGAAGAAATGGCGGCAGTTTGTTAGTTACCGTGTACGACTCTGACCAGTCATCGTTCACGACGTCGCACAAGTTCATAGGTCGTCTGGGAGGAGGGTCAAGAAACTGTCAATCACGGCTGCAGAAGCCTCGTGTTCTGAGTGCAGACGCACAGACGGAGCAGACGCTGATAAACGTGCTGCTCATGCTACACTGTTACGTCTTCATAGAGAACATTTTACCTCAGTATCAGTAGCAGGCATTTATCTTGGAGACCTTTTTTATGTCTAGTTTCTCTTGTTCCATGTCGACTGTTGTCTTGATAAATTCACTATAATGTACGTTTCCACCGTCGTGTCCAGAGTTCCACTTCAGCTTTTTCTCCTGACGTACAGAAAAGTTTTAGAACTAAAAGTAAAGTGAGGAAGCTTTCAAAAGTAACACCATGAATAGTTTTTATTCATCTATTAACTTCGTACAAAGTTGAACAAACAGAAGAAACATAAATAAAATCAATATAATATAATGAATATGAATGACGGACGTCTTTACTCCTTATAACGTGACTCAATCGGAGAACAGCGATGTGGTGTCTGGGACGCCGCACGACACCCTGACGAAAGGTCTCGCATGTCAGAATTAATCAATAACAAGCTGTCACATGTTGTAAAAGGGTTGTTTCTCAACCGATGTGATTTTCTTTTTTTCCCCCAGTTGTTTGGAATTATTGATTTGTGATCCACCATCCAGCTGTCACAAGATCTTCTGATTTGTATGAATGAAACATGAGCTGGAGCTCGGCCTGTGCAGCCGTGTCGAAGCGTATCTGTTCTGTCAGACACTTAACCGCGTCTTCACAGAAAACGTAGCAGCGTGAGCAGCACGTTTATCAGCATCTGCTCCGTCCGTGCGTCTGCTCCGTCTGCTCCGTCCGTGCGTCTGCTCCGTCCGTGCGTCTGCTCCGTCCGTGCGTCTGCTCCGTCTGTGTGTCTGCACTCAGAACACGAAGCCGCCACCATCACACACAGCGCTTCTGTAGCCATGATTGACAATTTCTTGACCCTCCTCCCCAACGACCTATGAACTCGTATGACGTCGTGAACGATGACTGGTCGGGCTCGCACTTGTTTCTAGTTTCTCGGCCAAAACATGGCAAGAACACTATGATAATCTGACACGGTGAAAAACTATCAGGGAGTGTTGAGTTTTGTTGACGGTAAATTGGATCATGAAAAAAACGACTAAGATCAGTCTGGAAACAGTGTTTGACGACTTTAAATGTTTTAAACACAAATTTGTGCTGTAAAAAACCTCTTCTAACCACCTTCTCCTCTTCTCTCCTCCTCCTCCTCTTCTCCTCATCCTCCTCATCCTCCTCTTCCTCTTCCTCCTCTCCTCTCCTCTCGTCTTGTCTCAGAAGTTGGAGGATGATGTTCTGCGGAGATCTCCCAGGAACAGGAAGGTCAGAAGGGACTAATATCTCTGAATCGACTGATATGACCTCAACAGTCCCCCCCCCCCTCCCCCAAGATACCCCTCCCCCTCCCTCCCTCCTCTTCTTGTACTCCAAGGCGATGAAGCCTAAACGTGGAACCCGTGGAAGCAGCGAAGCCGACAGGAAACTAATCAAGACCTCCGATGTGGACGACTGATGATGATGATGATGATGATTCCAGTATGAACAGGACTGAGTTGATTTAAAGGATTTTGTTTTTTTAAAGAGATTAACTGAGATTAACTAAAACTTCCTGCATCATTCCTTAACAACACCTGAGCAGACTCGAACCCGCGGGACCGTCCTGTCTGGTCCGCCGCACCGCCCACCGCTCACCACCCAGCGCCAACCTGAGCTAAGCTGCCGCGTCCTGCTAATCAACAACCTGCTTAACGGTTTCTGACTGACAGATCATTGGCTAATCTGAAGTAGCTATCTTTAACCTGATTGGTTTACCAACATACTGCTAATTAGCAGAATATCAAGGGGCTAATTAGCAAGCCAATCTGGTGAGGATTATCCTGCAAATGATCTAAGTGATTGACCAACCAAAAGGCCAAATAGGCCGCTAGTTAGCCTTCCCGCAGTCTGGATAAACCTTCAAGGAGTTGTCACCATGTCAGTCCTTTTAATTAGACTTCTGACAATTAACTGTCACTTCTTGGCTAACGTTTTGCAGTAGCCTACCATCATGCAGCTATGGCTACAGTCATTTTATTAGCCTACCAGCAGCCAGATCATCTAGCTGCCAGCAGTCTGGATTATCCTACAAACATTTGGGGAATTAGCCAAACCATAAATCCATCTGATCAGCCCACTGGCAGGTCGCTAACAAGCCTGGATACTATGTTAAACTGGCTAAATAACTTGAGAACTACCTGCTAATTAGGCTATGAACAACTTGCTAACATGTTGTTTGGCTAGTGACAGTCACTAGTTGTCCTACAATCAGACATAAGCCTACTGTCATCCTGCTTTGGCTTTCAACAGGCTGCTAATTGGCCCACAAACAATGCCATTACATCATCAACCACCTGCTAATTAGCCTAAAAGTAACTTAGGCCAATATTCCCACCACTAACAGCCTAATCAGCCAAGAGCAACTTGCTAATTTGTCCCTTGAAAAACAAATCATTTAGCAAACAACAGTTGCTAATTAGCTTAACAATGAGTTGCTACCACGCCCACAAACAATGTAATGAACTTACCAACAACTGGCTGCAAACTAGCCTGCAGACAAGTTAGTAAATAGTTTGTTAGTAACAAATAAATTAACTTTACTAATATCTTAAATTAATAACAACACAACATACTGGTTGGCCTCCTTGCTAATATTTAAAAAGTGAACTTTTTTTATCAGTCTGTGACTTTTTCCCTCTTTTCTCTGTTTTTCTAGTCATGTTTGTGTTTATGTAGCCTGAGCGTCTCCTCTGTGTTTAAACCTCCTGATGACAGCGAGGGGAAGGTCAGAGGTCAACCAGGGTCAGAGGTCAGAGCCTTACAGGGTCATACGCTGTATTCAGAACCACCTACTACATACTACCAACCAGCTGCTGTTCATAGCACCATACAGTATGAAACTGTTAAATTGATATGATTAGCAGTATGCTAGGCAGGCTTAGCCGGTTTCTGTTTGACAGATTCTTCTTCTGCCACCTGCTATGTTACTGGAGTGTGAATCAGTTGCATTTTACATGCTACAAATCAGTAGGTACAGCTGGTATAGTCGATGGTTACCGATGCAGCCATAGAGAGTGAAAGTAGAGCTCGATTTAACTGTAACGAATGATTTTCATTATTGTTTAGTTGTTTAGTCCACAAAATGTCAGAAAATGCTCCCAAAGCCCAAGACGACGTCCTGAAATGTCTTGTTCAGTCCACAATCCAAAGATCTTCAGTTTACTGTCACAGAGACTAAAGAAACCAGAAAATATTCACATTTAAGAAGCTGGAATCAGAGAATTTGGACATTTTCTTTTCCTTAAAAAATGACTCAAAACAATTGATTATCGATTAATCGACTAATCGTCGCAGCTCCTCTATAAACGTAGTTTACATTTTCTTCTCTAAACTTTGAGACGTGTGTTTTTCTTGTGGTGTGTTCAGGTCAGACAGTTGTTTTGTTTGACAGGTGTTTGTTACCTGGCGTCGTGGTCAGACCGGTCCCGGCTCCGCCCACAAGTCCTTGTCAATAAAAACTGTTGAGTCAGTGTTTCAGCAGAAGGCAAACAAACATTTTTGTGAATATTGTTGATTTCAGTCCAACAGCGTTTCTCTACATTCAGCAGCTTCTTTTCTTCTTGTTCAGATTTTTAGTCCGAGTGAACGTGACAGCAGATCATTTCAGCGGGTAGATTCTCCGAACGCTGACGTGGACCAATCTTCATAATAAATAATTATCAGACATTAATCAGCTGAGTTTTTGGCCCTGAGTTCGGCCTCTCAGGCAGATACTCCCTCGCTTCAGTTTCAGAATTATGATGTTTAATAAAGAAACCACAGTTTATTCATGCAGAACACACCGACTATCACAAGCTCAGCAGATTTAGACGAGGTAACATTTTGACCTTCAAATTCCTCATCAGCCAAAAATGTTTGTTAGTTTGCCAGACGAAGACTTTGAAGGTCAAAACGTTGCAGACTGTCTCTTCTTCTTCTTCTCCTTTCGTTTGCTGCTTGTTGTTGTGCTTCTCCTC
The DNA here is from genome assembly GCF_963924715.1 of Thunnus thynnus. Taxonomy (NCBI): domain Eukaryota; kingdom Metazoa; phylum Chordata; class Actinopteri; order Scombriformes; family Scombridae; genus Thunnus; species Thunnus thynnus. Next base: position 33,618,523 of record NC_089525.1, on the reverse strand, counting down.
AGGTTGAATGTTTGCACGCTGCAGCTGCGACACTTCGTTTCCTCATTAATCTGTTTGTCGTTCGGTTTATAAAATGTGTCAAAGTCACTGTTTCCCAAACATCAGATGTGCCGTCACATTTTAAGATGCTGGAAGCTCTTAATTTTCTGTTGATCGGCTAATTTTATCCTTCACTTTCATCAGTAAAATGATCTGCTGTCCTGTTTGTTTGTTTGTTTGTTTGTTTGTTTGTTTGGACTGAAACTGAACAGTCAGCAGGTGGACAGACACCCAGTCCCTCTTTCATTAACCCCATATAAAAAGAAAAAGGCACTAAGGGAAAAACTCAGGCGCTTAACCTCACACCCGTCCACCTGCTGCACCGCTCACTCCTCCGCCAAACCTTCACCAAACCTTCACCAAACCTTCACCAAACCTTCACCAAACCTTCACCAAACCTTCACCAAACCTTCACCCGACCTCTGCCAAACCTCCGCCAAACCCTCACCGCCTGATTCATGCAGGAGTTTAACCCCATGTTTAAAAGAGACGGCACTTGAGCGTCAGAATTCATTCTTGACCTGAGAAACATTAGCTTCAAATCACTATCAAACACAATTTTATCCCCTTTATCGTCACCAATCATTCTGCTGAAGCTATTACATGTATTTACTCATCGGTAACCTTTTATATGTTCATTTTCATTAGAAGTTAAATGTAATTAGTGCGAACGTGACGCGTAACGACGAGGAAACAAAACGAAGGTCAAACTGATGTCTTGCGTTGCCGCCGGTAACCACAGGTGTCGCTACAATCAAGCAGAACTGTCGTTTTAAGGATTTATAATTTAAATTTGTTTTGTTGTCGTCTGCTGCTGCTGGTCACATGACCTCTATGACCTTTCACACCTAAGAAATGGAAAATGTCCAGAAAGTCTCTGACAGGTTTCAGTAAGACGGGAGGAGAAAGTGAACATGAACAGTCTGTGTGTCCGTCCAACACTTAACAGCTCAACAACTATCATTCAGTTTATTCTACATCAAGAATCCTCTTCCTGGTGACCTCTGACCTTTCCTCCGGCGCCACCATCAGGACAAAATGTCCACTGTTAGCCTTACTAGCATGTTTTTTTTTTTCGTTTTTTTTTTTAAATTCATCATGGAATTATTTCATGTAAATAAAACCTTGGAGGGAAAACATCAGACCTTCAGAATATCTGAATACTTCCTGGTTCTGTGGTGTCCGTGTCCAGTAAAATCTGAAATAAAACTGGTTTGGTGCATCTGATAAAAAGAACAATAACTACTGTAGAGCAGCTGTCTTTCTGCTTTTGTCCTTTTTTTGTGTCATCATTCAGTTTTCAGACAGTTAAACACTAAAACTCTGCTGTCAAAAGTCTGTAAGTCAGGTCTGATCTGTGGCTCATTCGATCAATGATGAGCAAGCTCTGCAGTGATTGGCTGATGGGTTTTGGTGGAGGGGGGGGGGGGGGGGCAGCCAGAGCTGATCAGAGATGTTATGGGTGTTTGTCTCTCTGGTTGTTGGTGAGTTTTTGGGCCTCGTGGTGAACCGGAGGTCCCCCGCTTCCATGTCAGGTGACCTTTAACCTTTTTTTTTGTTCCCTCCTCCTGTTCTTCTTAGAATAAACACGAGCTAGTTAAGTTTTGGCTTTAAGCTCTATGTTGCTTTTAGTCTCTGTTTTCTTGCTCTGCTGTCGTTGTACAGCTGGAGCGTCTGAATGTGACGCTTCAGTTTGTCGGGTTTTTAGGACGAGTCGTCTCCGGCGGCGGCGGCGGCGTTTCATTCCCTCTGAGGATGTTTGTTCCAGCTACAATCTGTATCCTCTCCTTCCTTTTTTTTTAGTCTCAGATTCTTTGTCTTCTTCTGGTCGTGTCCGGCTGAAGCTGCCTAGGTTAACAGACTGTAGACTCAACACTGTATCTGCTGGTGAAACTTTACATGACTCTGTAACTCTTTGCTATATTTTTTTTTTTTTTGTTGACTTTTTTTTGTGTTTGAACTAAAACTGTTGGCCCAGCCTGCCTCTGATGTACACACGATGTAGAGATGGACCTGCTGACACCACAGGAAGGTCCGACTTTGACTAGAAATACTGTGATGATGGAGCCTGAGATACGTATGTGTGTTTTGATGAATAAAAAAAAAGGCCAAATGGAAACTAAATGACGCTGCGGAGTGTTTTTATTAATGTGTCTGATTCACACTGTTCACATGAACCAACATTTAAAATCTTAAGGGAGGATTCAGTGTTTTCAAACAATTAGCAGCAGGAGAATCATAGAGCTCGAGGCGTGTTTGAGATGGACGTTTTCAACAGTAAAACTTGATGTCGTCTCATTTTAAAGGATTTACTAAACAGATTTTAAATCAAGCCTCTGAGAGTTTGTTTCACTCTGTAATTTTCCCTAAAAACACCATCAACCAGTCAGTTGAGGAATCAAGATTCAAAGATTTTCTGTATTTATCACATACTGACAGATTTAAAGGATAAAATTGAAAAGAAGAAATTGTAATTATGTAAAATAAGTATCAAACTGGTAAAAGTGCATTTTTTAATTATGGTAAAATATACTTGTGTCACATATGTAAAGGGATTATATATATTAAATTGTCTATTTCTAGCAAAAGTAGTCGTTTCTTTTTGATACCGCTAATAATGATTCAACAAAGTCAAATTTTAGATGATGGATAGAAAACAGTCACAGTACGTTTTATCATGTTTGATGATAAGAAGTCATTGTAATGTTGCACCAACACACGAGTTTAACAATGTTGAGGTTGTCTGATAAGTTTGATACATGTCAGATGTTTTACTCATTGCAAAAGTTCACAAAAGAAATATGTCATTAAAAACATCTTTTATTTCACTTTATCTGTGGATAATAGTTTTGGTTTTCTGGTTTGTTTTTACTTCTCCAAATGTTGTATTGTTCCTCTCGTCCTCTGAGGCAACTTTGTGATTTGTAATACTGAGCTATATAAATAGAATGAACTTCACATCCAGAACCAAACAGCAGTGGTGGAAAGTACATTTACTCAACTACTGTACTTAAGTACAATGTTGAGGTACTTGTACTTTACTTGAGTATTTCCATGTGATGCTACTTTCTACATTTCAGAGGGAAATATTGTACTTTCTACTCCACTACATTTATTTGACAGCTTTAGTTACTTTTCAGATGAAGATTTGACACAATGGATAATATAACAAGCTTTTAAAATACAACACATTGTTAAAGATGAAACCAGTGGTTTCCAACCTTTTTGGCTTTTGACGTCTTACAAAAAGCAGTGTGTAGTCGGGGTCACATTTCACATGTCTATGAGTTGTTAACAGCTCCACCAAATAGTGATTTTTCCCTCTAAACTTCTCACATGCTTTCATTTCAATAAATGTTCAAATGATCCAACATTTCAGCAAAAATCAAAGATTAGAGAAAAAGTCCAAAAACTGAAAACAGAACTTTGTTTTTTCTTCTTTCCTCTCCCATTAATCATCTCACCACCCCTCAGATTTATCTGCCGACCCTTTGGAGGGGCCCGACCCCTAGGTTGGGAACCACTGGACTAAACTAGCTAACTGTATATAAAGTAGTGTAAACTAGCTCCACCTCCAGCAGCTACAACAGTAACATGCTGCTCTAACACTGATGCTTCACTATTAATAATCTAATGATGTCATATATAATAATATATCAGTCAGAGGGACCAAACCACTACTTTTACTGCAATACTTTAACTACATCAAGCTCATAATACTTATGTACTTTTACTACATCAAGCTCATAATACTTATGTACTTTTACTGTAGTAGGATTTTTCATGCAGGACTTTTACTTGTATTTTTGGTACTTCTACCGTAGTAAATGATCTGAATACTTCTTCCACTACTGTTGGTTTATTTTCCGTGCCCTCTTTGACGTCACTACAGAGTCCTCGCGTCACGCCGTGCCCGTCTTCTATTGGCTGTTGCTGCTGTCAATCACCGGTGAGGCGGGAACAGGGACATTCCTGCTGCTGATGGAAAAAAAGAGAAAGTTTTCAAAATGGCGGCGTAAACCTCTGTCCGCTGGAAAACAATAGAAGCAGAATAGAAGTAGAATAGAAGCAGAATAGAGGCTTAGAGTTAGCCCTGTTCTCCGCTCTGGAGCTCACATATCCCGGCTCGGGCTCGGCCGGGAGGAGGAGGGTTATCCGCGCCGACAGCTCGGGAGAGATTAAAGTAAAACATGATTTATTTACGAGCTGCCGTTAGCGCGTCCGAGCGTTAGCAGCTAACGGCTAACGGCTACAGGCAGGCGGAGGATCAGCTGTTTGCTGGACAGCGGACAGCAACACGTTCACAGTAAGTGAATTTAATACATAACGAAGCGTCTCTTGTCTGGAAAAGTCTTGTTGTTTATTTTCTCATTTGCTAGAATTAAAAAGTCAGTTTATCAGCTGCCAAGTTTGTGAATAAGCCAGCGGCTAGCTCCCTGCTCGCTAACCAAAGCTAACCACTAACTAATACTCGAACAAAAATAAAAGTTTCAAACAACTTTTAGAGCCATTATGATGCTCTCATGTGTGAAAACTGTGTTGTTAACAAGTGAGCTGGAGATGAAGTCAGAATAATGATAAAATAATGTATTCTTTGTGTAGTTTCGGGTAGTTTTTAAGGAATTTTCGACGCTCCAACTTTGATTTTGTGAGTGCAGGAATGTGCTAACTTATCCGTCTGGGAGTTCGTCTGAAAGCCAGACAGCAGACTTTCATTAACTGGGAGGGAAATGTGAAGTAAATCATCTAATAACTTGTATAAAAATTGGCAGGTTTTGGTGGATAAATCGGGGGTTTTGTGTGTTTGATTTGGGGTGAAACTCAGGCGGAATGCGGCTCTCAGTTCACACAGCAAGTTAAACGAGCTGTTGTATTTATTGTGATTAATTGCGTAAACTTTTAAGTGAACAAAATCAGGAGGCTGAATGAAAATGCACCCAAAAACCTTAATTTTCCTCTCCGGCAGTGAGTGCCGCTGTGACTGAAGGCCATTAGCAAGACAAAGGTCGCCTCCATGGAGCCAGCAGAGTCTTTGTAGAGGGCGAGGGGGGGTGAAAAACAGCCAAATTCAGCATTTTATGGACGAAACCTGAGCCGGGAGTTTACTACAAGTCTTTATTGATGATGGCGGATTTTGTTACACCGCGACACAGCGCGGTGATGGAGAGGCTCCGCCGGAGGATCGAGCTCTTCCGGCAGCATCACAACAGCTGCGAGAGCCGCTACGAGGGCGCGACGCTGGAGCGGCTGGAGCTGGAGCGGCAGCAGACCTTCGCCCTGCACCAGCGCTGCCTGCAGGCCAAAGCCAAGCGGTCCAACAAGCACCGGCAGCCCCAGCCCAGCAGCGACCAGGCCGGACAGAGAGCGCAGAGCGGCGGCGGCGGCGGCGGCAGCAGCAGCGCGGAGCTGGGGGACAGCGGAGGGACGGCGGCGGAGCAGAGCCGGAACAGCACCCTGATAGCGGTGAGTGAGCACTGAACACCGTACTGAGACACACACTGGGTGTATAGAGACACACTGGGACACACTGGGGCATACTGGGACACACTACAGACTGGTGTAATATGAATTAAACACCAGAGATGAAAGGCGTTAGGCGGTGCTCAGAATGACACATTATTGGCACCGACTGGACTCATGTTGCTTTGAACTGGTTGTGGACCAGTAGCGGGAATCACAGGATAAGTTGCAGTACATTATTGTCTCTAAAGATATCTACATTAGAGCTGCAATGATTAGTCGAGTCATTAAGTAGAAAATTGATTAGCAGCTACTCTGTTAATCGGTTAACCATTGAAGTCAATTTTTCAAGCAAGAATGCCAAACATCTGATGGCTTCAAATGTGAAAATGTGCTGTTTTTCAGCGTCTTACATGATAATAAGTTGGTTCTTTTTGAGTCAGACACAACCAGAGGTTTGATGACAACAGCTCAGGCTGTGGGAAACGGATCAAATGATTAATCATGAAAATTAACCATTAGTCAGAGCACTAATCTTTTCTAATACTAGTAACTGTCTGATTTGAAGTATGGAAGGAGTGATGTAGTTGTGGACAATATGAGCAATGTCCAACTATCACAGAAGTCTCAGTGTCCAGATCTGGCTTATATTTATGACCCTCCACTTGTTTATTATGCATTGTTTTCTTTTAATACTTCAAAATCAAAACATAAATCGATCTGGATCCACAAAGTTGCAAGAAAAAGTGCAAAAAACATGTCAGGTTGCTCTTAACTGTGCAGCTCGTCAACACAAACACATCAGCTGTGACCCACAGTGCAGCAGACAGCTGACATCTAAAGGTCTAAAAGCACAGACACTTTCCAGAGATGGTGGACGGATTATTTTTGTTTGGAGCTTAATGTAACTGCAAGGAAGGAAGCTGCCGTCCTCCAGCAGCACGATCTCAGGTGGCGTTAATCCACCAAACACGCAGAGCAGACTGACAGTACGAGGAGGCTCGTTCACTGTCTATTCAGCTGAAATCAATAAAAAATAAAATCTTTTTTCTCTCTGCTGAGTGTTTGAGCGGCCCTCGCTAGGAGAGAAAAACATGTTCAGGTAGTCTGAGTGTGAGACCTCTGAACTAGAAATAAACTGGTTCACACTCAGTTAAAAACCGTCTATTTTAAGATCTCGTCTGCTCTTTTATTTACGATGCAGAACAAGCTTTTTAGCAAATATGCTTATAGCAGGATTCTCAGTTTAAGTCACTTGACGTCTGTAGACACCTGCTGTGTGGGTTTGTGATGTTAAGTTTAGTAACATGATAAAAAGTTAAACTGATGCACGACTGTAAGTTCAGGTGTTTATTAAAACATGAGAACAGGAGTCTTAATGTCTCTCAGATGATTTGATATAAATGATGATTTGACTAAAATAAAGAATCAATTACTTCCTCTGTGTTCATTTCAAATAAACTAAATCAGAAATACCCAGAACATGATTGATGTCAGTCGGCTGGTGAAACAGTTTCTCTGTAAAACGCTGCTGACTGCGTGTTGATGCTCTCAGAGCTCACAGTAGCAGCGTGTTTTATCTTACAGCTGCATGTTTCAGAGACAGTGAGCTGAATCTCTGACTCTAGTATCAGTTTATATTTATATATTTTACACCCCTGATGAGAACTGTGAACCACAATATCTCTATAAGAAGTTTATAGAGACTATAATTGATTAAGTTGAATTATTGACCCGTTCTCTGAGATAATCATCTGAAAATAAATCATATTTGTCTAAAACTATGCAAAGAAATCTCGTTCTGTCAATCCTGAGCTGTTAATAAAGATTATAAAATAATGATACACAAGACAGAATTTGACAAATGAATGAACTTTATACTTTAATCAATTATTAATCATTTTTCTTTGAAGAATTCCTCAAAACAATTAATCGATTATTAAAATAGTGACGATTAATTTTCTTTTGATCGGCTAAACGTTGCGGCTCTACTCATAACTTTCAGTTGATTTAAGAATTTCTTTGGTCAAAACCAACCCCTAAAACCACCGCCGCCAAGTGTCCATGTCTGGATTGTTTCCATGGCAACAGATGCACAAAGATCAGCAAGGCCAGAATGACATAATGTGACCTGATGACTGACAGCGTGATGAGCTGCAGTCTGAGTGTCTGTCAGACGTGCGTCACTGACATCAAACAGCCTGTAGGTTCGTTCATCACAGCTGATCACACTGATTGATCACTTTGTCTGTGCTGAAGCTGCTGATCAGTAGAATCCTGCGGTAGGTCTGAGATGATGATGATGTTATCAACGTATCGTACGATAGATGGACACGACCTCCATCATTTTTGTTGACCTCGTTATTGCTCATCATGTTTACGTGTGTGTGTGTGTGTTTACATGAGAGACGTGTGTAGTGAGTGTGTGGTCGAGAGAGAGAGAGAGAGCGTGTGGCGGTCAGGCCGGCGGTGGCGGCGGAGCAGAGAGTAACCCTGATGAAGTTAGCAGGACGTGTGTGAACAGAGCAGCTGTTTGTCGGTGAATTAAAAAGTAAAGTAAAGTTCTCACATCCTGCTTTCCACCTGCTGATTAAAGTGAGCCGGCTCACTTAAGGTGGACTGATCTTTAAGGTGGACCAGCTGTTCTCATCTCGGCTTCTCCTGAACAGAGAAGGAAGGAGCATCTGGCTGCTGAGTCTCTCCTCAGTTTTGCTGCTGTGGTTGTTGTAAATATTGTAAATATGGTCTTTAAACTGGTGTTAGCATGTTAACTGCAACTGTTGCACAAAATGGTCTTAAAACAGCGATAATATTCTTTATTGCAATTATTTCTGGGACAATATATAATCAACAAAAGTAGTTCTAGTGACAGGCCTGCAGGCTGGGAGACACATGACTCCACTCTGCTGAAACCACTGCTGCGTGTGTGTCTGTGTGTGTGTCTGTGTGCGTCTGTGTGTGTGTGCGCGTGTGTGTGTGTGTGTGTGTGTGTGTGTGTGTGTGTGTGTGTGTGTGTGTGTGTGTGTGTGTGTGTCTGTGTCTGTGTGTGTGTGGAGCCCCAGTGATTGACAGAGGAAGTGTTGTTTTGTGGCTGTGCTGTCTGATCACATGACCACACACACACACACACACACAGAGTCTTGGTTGAATTTTGTCAACATGAAACAAAAACCATTGACAGAAAATTAATTTGATAATCAGTGAATCGTTTCGAGTCGTTTTTCAGGCTGAAATATCAAACACTGTTTTTATTTTCTCCTGTAAATTTATTATCTTTGAGTTTTGGACTGTCAGTCGGATAAAACCAGACATATAAATATTCTGGCAAATTATAATGTGCTTTTTATTATTATTATTTCCTGATATTTTTATAGACAAAATGATTAATCAGTAGTATAAATAATCACCGTAATTTCAGTGCTGGAGCTGAAACAATTAATCAATGAACCAATTTACAGAAAATGAAGTCAGTTGATCATTGAACTGATTTATTGATAAAAAGACAAAGTGCAGGTTTCATCACATCATTCAGACTCTCGTTATAAACTAAACAATGAATCAGTTGAAAAACAATTTAACGATCAAACAGTGATGAAAATAATCATCATGTGTAGCCCAACAGATCACCACCAAAACTCCAACCGCAGGATTAAATCAATTTCCAACACTTTTAAACTCGTTTGAGTCTTTTAACAAGTAAAAACATCAAATATTAGTTAGTTCATCTTCTTCAATCTGAGGTTTCTTTTCTCTGATATCATTCTGAACTGTTTGTTGTGACTCTGGGAAACTAAAATGGACATTTTTAGAATTTTCAGGCATTTTTTATAGAAAAAACAATTGATTATCTGAAAATGATTGACAGATTAATTGATAATGAAAAATAATGGTTAGTTAGCTGCACAGGACTGAAAGCTGCTGTCACTCCTAAACTGATTAACAGGGAATAACAACAACTAATTCTTCAAATACCAGTTTGTCAGTTTGTATGTTAGTTTTGTCCTCCGCTGTGTTCCAGTTTCTGTTTGAATCCAGCAGAGTCTAAAGTCTAAAGATTGATCAGGTTATCACCTGCAGCTCAGGACAACAAACAGGCTTCAGATCTGCATCCAAACTTAGAATAATAACTAATAAAACTGCACAAATCAAACTAAACCGATCATCCGGCAGCCAGATTGTTGATCAATCTGGTGATTAATCAGACGTCGTGACCTCAAGCTGCTCGTCAAACAACAGCTTTAACCAGGTTTAACTGTTTTAACCAGGACCATGTGAGTTGGAGAATCTCTGACAGAGACCACCAGTGACCCACCAGTGTTATTGTACTGGTGGGTCATCGAGAGGCCCCCAAAAAATCTTTTCTTTTAATGCCAAAAATAACGCCAAATATCCATTCATTCAGAAATCGATAATCAATAGCCTCTGTGCGGCGCTGTGCTGAAACGTGAGTCAACCTCTGTGTCGTTGCCATGGAAACTCTTGATGCGATGCCAGTTCCTGGTCTCTTTAGGGTTTTTTCGGTGCGTACCATCAGGCCTGAAACAAATTCTAGGGGAACCACTGACCGCTGAGGCAGTTCACTGACACTGATTCTGATCTGTTGTATTGAATATAAGTGATATCAGTCATCTCGGACCAGACAGCCGTATCACAGACTGACAGCATGTTCGTGCTACGCTGGGTAAGTTTCTCTGTTTCAGCCTCCAGAGTAGAGATGTTAAAACTTAGGCTCTGTGTTCCAGTATGTACACTGGAAACCAGTAAATAATGTAAGCTGGTTTTTATGTTGTGTAAACAAGTAGAGCTGCAGCGAGACTCAAATTAGTCATTTTTGAAGTAAAAATACCAAACAAACTGGTTTCAGCTTCTCAGATGTGAAGATTTGAAGCTTTTTTTGTGTCATACATGACAAAAAACTGATTATCTTTGGATTCTGGACTCCTGATTGGACAAAAAAGACATTTAAAGACGTCACCTTGGGTTCTTTATTTTCAGAAATTTTACAGACAAAACAATTGAGTAAATAATGAATTTGCAGCCCTATAAATGAGAAAAACTATAGTGTGAATTAGACTGCATTTAAACTCATTATAGGAGCAGGAGACTGACTGACACTCTGACACACTGTCTGTGATCTCTCATTTGAAATGTCAATACAACACAGCTGTCATCATTAATTATGTATGTGTTGATTGTGTTGGATGAAGGATAGTTATTTGCCGACTGAAACAGGGTGAAGATTTAGCAATTTTTTGTTATTCAGGTGTTTTGCTGCTAAAAACAACCTGCAGACGCAGTGGTTTCCACACAGAAACATTGTTTTAGGAACTAGGCGTCGTCGTGCAGAAAGCAGAGAGATAAGTGTGTTTGTGTCTGAGTGTGAAGCTTCTCTCAGCGAGGACAGACTGACAAACACGAGCTCGGAGTCCTGAGAGGTGATTCAGTTTGAACAGAAACCCCCCACCGCCTCCTCCCAGCTGAGTCATCAGTGTGTGTGTCACTGTGTTTGTCCTGAATACTGTCAGGAAACGCCTCGCCGCTCTCTGTTCACAGCAGCCTCTGTGTTATAGCTGGAAAACACGGAGACGACTCACCTCCGCGCCGCCGCTGCTGCCATTGGTTCCTGTCAGTAGTGATGTCACCAGTAGAGGTCTCAGGGTCTGGATGTCAATATGTCCAAAACCCGAGTGGCTCTGAACGGACCTGAGAGCACGTTATCAGCTGTGATCATGTGGTTTGTGACGATCACTGCGGGGGAAAAGGTGTGTCAGAGATGAGAGGAGAATGTCAACTGTGAAAACCAAACAGCCAATCAGCTGTTTGCTTTTCAGACAGTCGACAAGATGAGAAAAAAGTTCTGAAGCCAAACTTATTTCAGAAAATCAGTCGTTTACAAGATTAATGCTGCAGAATGAATTTTTGGAATTTGACTCACAGTTATTAAATTTATTATAAATGTATAAAATAAAATGCAGAGTAAATAGTTTAGAACATTTTACTTTTGTCTGTCTGCAGATTATCTGCAGGCCTTAAAGTCTGAAATGTTTTTTGTAGCCTGTCATAGGCAGTTATGTTAATTATTTTTTATCAGATTTTAGCAAAACCTGTCTGGGAAATCCCCAGTTCAGTTATTCTGACCTTTGACCTTAGCATTCATGAGGTCAGAGGTGAACAAGTTATTTAAAAATGATTTAAAACCTTGTTACTGCTGAATGTTAGTGATGTTTGTTCATATCAGTATCATCATCCTCAGTGTGCTATACTTCTGTCCTCAGTAGATAGAAAGTAGATTATAGGTTATATTTTCATTGATTAATCCATCCATCCATTCATCCCTTGTTTTTCTGCTGCTCATCCACATCCAGCACAGCATTAATGAGTAATTAGTCATATAATTGGGAATGATTGTTGATTGTTTGAATAAACTGACAGTAACTTCACATTGTACATGAAGGTGATAAACTGATTCTATGTGGTATTAAAACCAGCAGCTGTGAACTTTCTGTAGAATTTAAACAAGAGCTTCAGTTAGAAAAGTGTCTGTTGGATGAAACCAGTTCAGACTGAAGCAGAAAGATAAAGAGTTCTGGATAGAAACCAGCAGACCTGCAGCCGTCTGACAGACCGTTATTATATCTGTCGGTGTCGGGTCTGTAATGTTCAGGTCTGTAATATTCAGGTCTGTAATGTTCAGGTCTGTAATGTTCAGGTCTGTAATGTTCGGGTCTGTTATGTTCGGGTCTGTTATGTTCGGGTCTGTCGGTGTCGGGTCTGTAATGTTCGGGTCTGTAATGTTCGGGTCTGTTATGTTCGGGTCTGTCGGTGTCGGGTCTGTAATGTTCGGGTCTGTTATGTTCGGGTCTGTCGGTGTCGGGTCTGTAATGTTCGGGTCTGTAATGTTCGGGTCTGTCGGTGTCGGGTCTGTTATGTTCGGGTCTGTAATGTTCGGGTCTGTCGGTGTCGGGTCTGTTATGTTCGGGTCTGTAATGTTCGGGTCTGTCGGTGTCAGGTCTGTTATGTTCGGTTCGGGTCTCTCGTCTTTGAAAGTGACTCTAAGCTGGTCTGGTTCTGGTTTCCACTGGTCCGTTTGGGATCTTGAAGACGTCTGTTCACTAGCTGGAGGTCAAACTACACATGATGATGATACTGATACGAAGTGTGTTCACGACAAACATCACTAACATCCAGCAGGAACAAGGTTTTAAATCATTTTAAATAACTTGTTGACCTCTGACCTCATCAGGCCCACGAGACCAGTCGTCTTATTTGTTGAACAAAGTGAGAAACCTTTAACGCCAGAGTGAAGCTGTTGAGATACTGAAAGCTTTTGTTATGGCTGAATCAACCAAGTCTGCATATTTCACATTACAAGAGAGCATTTAAATAAATAAAGGCTGCTGAATATCTTCACAATGACTCACCCTGGAATGTTTGGATCCAATTGTGCCACAAAAATCTAAAATATCTACAGTGTTTGTTTCAGGTTATCATAGTTTGATTACATGCTGTTTGCATCAGTACCGACTCATTTTACACAAGTTTCCTTTGTTGTGGCTCTTTTCCACCTGCTTGTAAGAACTCAGTGAGTCAGTCTGACAGTCAGCAGCCAGATATCACTGATATCACTGATATCACAGATATCACTGATATCACTGATATCACAGATATCACCGATATCACTGATCACTGTCTTTATGCTGTCTGACCTGGATTTAAATGCAAGTTTTATATACGTTTTATACTGTGTTTGTCTTTTTTTAGATTATTCAGATCATTACAGTAGTAGTAACAGTAGTAGTATTAGTTTTAGTAGTGACAGTGGTAGTAATATAGTAGTGAAAGTAGTGGTTTTAGTTATAGTAGTAACAGTAGTAGTAATGGTAGTAATAATAGTAACAGTAGTAGTATTAGTTAAAATAGTAACAGTTGTAGCAGTGGTAGTAATAGTAACAGCATTAGTATTAGTTATAGTAGTAACAGTATTAGTATTAGTAATATTAGTTAGAGTAATAGCAGTATTAGTATTAGTAGTATTTGTTATAGTAGTATTAGTAATAGTAGTAACAGTAGTATTAGTTATAGTAGTAACAGTAGTAGTATTAGTAGTATTAGTAATAGTAGTAACAGTAGTATTACTTATAGTAGTAACACTAGTATTAGTAGTAGTTATAGTAGTAACAGTTGTAGTATTAGTACTAACAGTAGTATTAGTTATAATAGCAACAGTAGTAGTATTAGTAGTAATAGTACTAACAGTAGTATTAGTATTAGTTATAGTAGTAACAGTATTAGTAGTATTAGTTAAAGTAGTAACAGTATTAGTAGTATTAGTTAAAGTAGTGACAGTATTAGTAGTAACAGTATTAGTAGTAACAGTATTAGTAGTAACAGTATTTGTAGTATTAGTTAAAGTAGTAACGGTATTTGTAGTATTAGTTAAAGTAGTACCAGTATTAGTAGTAACAGTATTAGTAGTATTAGTTATAGTAGTAAGAGTGGTAGTATTAGTGGTACTTTCTGTTGTCAGTGTTACCCAGAATGCCTCTGGCTTTGTAGGAACCCCCTCCTTTAGCAGGTGTGTATCCATGGTAACAAGGAGGACCAGTCAGACCAGTATTTCAGGTTCCTCGGGGCAGAGACTGCTCTGGTTAGTCAGTCATGGGGGGTCGGTGGCTGGGGGGGCTTTGGTTAGCTGTAGAATGAATGAGGGGGGTGTTAACTGTTAATTTTGCTTCCTTTATGGTTCTTTGGAGTGAAGGATTGTTTGTCGCTGTCCTCAGGTATTTCAGTGCTGTTGTTTGGTGTCTCTGTCTTAAGCTTTGGATTCCTGTTATGGTGTGTATATAGTGAAAGCCCCTCCAGCCACCGACCCCCCATGACTGACTAACCAAACCTGGATACACAGAATATTATTCCACTTCTGCTGCTTAATATCACCCACATGCACACACATACATAAATAAGTAAAACACACCAAACACAAGGTTGTTTTTTGTTTTTGTTTGTGCCTTGGCCCACATGTGTCCTGAAATCTCATGAGTCCCCCCACGTCCTTCTGCCTCTCCTCCGCCGACCAAGACCCAAAGGACACAAGACCACCTACTATGGATAGAAAAGGGCAGAAGCCCTGAGCTATCCCTCCAGGCCCATGATCTTCTAAGTCTAAGACGCTGCTCTGTGTTTACCCTCCGGACCTGAAGGTGCCTTCAGCATCCTTCAGTCCTGCTCACCCACACAGAGCTTTCCTTCTGCTCAGACCGCAGATACATCAGACACAGCAAGGATTTATTTTTTCCCTCATTTTTATAATAACTTTGAATTTTTAATTTAAAAAGCAGCTACAGGAAGTTCAGGCAGACGAGCTCTTTTCTTTTCTGTCTCGTTCTCTGGTCCTTCTTCAGCGCTGCTTTTCTCTGTTGATGTTTGTCAAACACTAGTTTAGTTGAGAAATGCTGGGATGAAGAATAAACAGTCGCTGTCACCTTCCTTCTCTGTATCAGAGCATAAAGCTGCAGTCACTGCTGTTGTTACTGCGGATCAAACGATCCCTGATACCCTTCAGCGCTGTAAGGTGAGGATGTGCTGCTGGGGCTGGTTCACAGTTACTGAAGCTACTGGTCCACCAGTGAGTCCAAATGTTTTGATGCAGCCATGTTTCTACTCACCAGTTGACTTAATCAGGAAATTCTCAGCATATTTTTGGGAGGGCGTCACGTTTCTCCGCGCCGTGACGCCTCTCTGCTCTCTGTTGCTCTTTTTTCACTTGTGATGCTGAGAGTTTGTCTTTCTTACATGAACATGTGCTGTAAGTTTGTTTTTAAGGCAGAGAGATTCATTTAATGTGACTTTTCTCTTTTATAACCAGGTTGGTTATATGAGGACACGTTCTCTGTGACCATAACAGCCTGTTCAAGATGCAGCTACTATTTATGTCATAATTTATATTTATTAGAATTTTCTTGCTTAAATTACATGGACTTCATATCTTTAGAATCAGCTGATCTGTTAAACATCATTGATTAGTTCCAGCTGTTGAACATTTTCACATGAAACTTGCATATAGGAGACTCTTCAAAAGCCACAACTTTGCAAAACCCTGATACATTCATGAAATTATTCTCCAAACAACCTTTTGAAAATCACATTAATAAAAGTAAATAAGTTGCTATGTTGTGTACAAGAGTAAAGCTGGCTTTATAGGCTATAAAATGTATAGTCCAATGATCTATAGTCCAAAACTGAAATATATTCAATTTATTATCACACAAAACAAAGAAAAGCTGCAGATTCTCACAGTTGAGATGCTGAAATAAGGAAACCTTTTGGCGTTTTCAATTGAAGAAAAAGACTCAAACCATTATTCAGCTATCAAATCATATCTATAAGGTGTGGCACAAATGGGAAATATGAGCAAGGTCAAAAGGTCAAAGCCAACAGGAAAGTTGAGATTATAAAAACATCTTGTTTCCATTTGTCGTGTTTTAACTGCATGAAAACTCCAGAAGGCTTCCCCTGGATTCAGGACTGAGGTCGTGTCCTCTCTGTGTTTTTTGAGTTTATTTTCTACAGATAAAAAATTTATCTGTAAAGAATAAATAATAAAGAATTTTTAGATTCCAATATTTTTATATTCTACTGCTGGAGACATGAAGTTAATAACACAGCGGAGCAGAGAGGCTGCTCTCTACCGCTGGAGACATGAAGTTAATAACACAGCGGAGCAGAGAGACTGCTCTCTACCGCTGGAGACATGAAGTTAATAACACAGCGGAGCAGAGAGACTGCTCTCTACCGCTGGAGACATGAAGTTAATAACACAGCGGAGCAGAGAGGCTGCTCTCTACCACTGGAGACATGACGTTAATAACACAGCGGAGCAGAGAGGCTGCTCTCTACCGCTGGAGACATGAAGTTAATAACACAGCGGAGCAGAGAGACTGCTCTCTACCGCTGGAGACATGAAGTTAATAACACAGCGGAGCAGAGAGACTGCTCTCTACCGCTGGAGACATGAAGTTAATAACACAGCGGAGCAGAGAGACTGCTCTCTACCGCTGGAGACATGAAGTTAATAACACAGCGGAGCAGAGAGACTGCTCTCTACCGCTGGAGACATGACGTTAATAACACAGCGGAGCAGAGAGACTGCTCTCTACCGCTGGAGACATGAAGTTAATAACACAGCGGAGCAGAGAGACTGCTCTCTACCGCTGGAGACATGAAGTTAATAACACAGCGGAGCAGAGAGGCTGCTCTCTACCGCTGGAGACATGAAGTTAATAACACAGCGGAGCAGTTAGGCTGCTCTCCACTGCTGGAGACATGACGTTAATAACACAGCAGAGCAGAAAGACTGCTCTCTACTGCTGGAGACATGACGTTAATAACACAGCGGAGCAGAAAGACTGCTCTCTACTGCTGGAGACATGAAGTTGATAACACAGCGGAGCAGAAAGACTGCTCTCTACTGCTGGAGACATGAAGTTAATAACACAGCGGAGCAGAGAGACTGCTCTCCACTGCTGGAGACATGAAGTTAATAACACAGCGGAGCAGAGAGGCTGCTCTCTACTGCTGGAGACATGACGTTAATAACACAGCGGAGCAGTCCTCCTCCCCTCAGTCTGTTATTCTCATACAGGCAGGAGACTGTATGATGCTGTCACATTAATTCATTAATGCTGTTAACTTTTTAAAATAAAAAGGCTGTGGACCATTTATCTTATCTGCCAGTTCTGTTGCAAATTGTATGTCAGTGGATTAAAGGCATCCAGTATACTAGAGATTATATACCCAGATTCACCTGCTCGGTCTTCTTCATGCAGGCTGCAGGTGTGGAGAATATTTGATAATTACAGTCAAACCGTGTGACGATCAGCTGATGTGGTTTGAGTCGGGCAGTGGAGGAAGTTCTGAATGTTCCCATCAGATCCGGTGGGTCGTGGTGCCTGCAGAGTGGACAGATCTGATCTGCTGACTGCTCTGAGGAAGCTCTTTGTTATCTGCGTTATGTAAGCCAGCCTGCAGCTGATTCTAGTAATGGCAGCAGCCTGCCAGCTTCGACTCTCCCTGCTGCTGTCAGCTCAGCTGCAGCGCCGCCTGCAGCTGGAAAACTGCTACTGCAGCTGGTTTTATTACTCAGCTCCCAGATTGAAAACAACCTCATTATATGATGCAGATATCTAAAAAGAGACACTGTGAACTACAACAGGCACTGATGCTGAAATAGTTCAGAGCTGAATAATTGTTTTAAGCCAAAATGATCAGACAAACCAAGAACCAATTTATATATAATATAGACAAAATGTTTAATTAAGAAAATAAGATTAATTGATAATGAAAATAGTTGCAGCCCTAAACTGAATACCAAAGCTAAAGACATTTGAAGACATCACCTTAGTGTCACTGTAGTGGAATAAAGTTCAATGAAATATTAATATTTAACCTTTAATAATATACATGGTTTTTCACACTTTTGTGAGTGCAGTGATGTAAACCTGGTGATTGCAGATATGTTTCTGCTTGAAGCCTAAATAACATTGTCTTTGGTACTTCTTATGTTTTTTGATTCATCTTGTTTCTCCAGGATCAGAGTTTGAGTCCAGCTGTCCTGCAGTGTTTGTGGTTGTTGAGTGTTTTATTAATTCTTGACGGTTCTGTTTGTCCCTCCAGTTGCAGGAGACGGTGAAGAGGAAGTTGGAGAGCGCTAGTTCTCCGCTGGGCAGAGATCAGGTCAACGGTTTCAGCGACGGCTTCCCCCCCAACAAGAAGGCCTGCCTCGACAACGGCACCGCCAACGGCTCCCCACTGGACTCCAAGCTCGGGATCACCGACTCACTCAACTCCAACGGGACCCACGGGCCGGCAGGGGACTCGACGGACGGCGGGGAGCCAGAGTTCCTTCGGAAGGAGATGAAGCAGGAGCCGGATGACATCCTGCCCATCATGCCGCCATCAGGCGGAGGCAACAACAACAGCCTGTTCCCTGACCTCAACCTGAACGAGCAGGAGTGGAGGGAGCTGATGGAGGAGCTGAACTGCTCCGTGGCCTACGAGGACATCCAGGACATCCTCAATGATGGCTTTGAGGATCGCAAAGACCCTCTGGAGCTGGCACCAACTCCTGGTGGTGCTGGAGCGGTGGGAGGAGGAGCAGGAGGAGCAGCGGGTGGGGGGGGACAGTCCTCCCAGGGCCTTCTTCCTCTGGACTTGGGCAGCGTGAAGGCGGAGTTCTCTCCCGCCTCCTTTGAGCAGGTGCAGGATTCTCACACCGGCTCCCCTCACGTCAGGTCCACGTCTTCCGGGCCTCCTCCTCACCCCACCAGCTCCCCTGTCGCCTCCTCCTCCGCCTCATCCCCAGCTATGCCCCCAACCCAGCCAGCTCCTCCCCCCAGGCAGCTCCAACCTCCCCCCAACCATCTACTCCCTCCGGGCCCCCCGGTGCCTAAAGACCTGTCCCCCGCCCAGCAGCTCCAGCAGCTGGCCGCCCAGCAGCAGAGAGCCCAGCACCTCCACAGCCAGCTGCAGCACAAACAGCCACAACCGGGGGCCAAGTTCCACACCCAGGGGCCTCATGCCCACCCCCAGGCTTGGCCCCAGATGGCCAACCCCTCCCAGAGCCCACTAGGGGGCCCATTTGGCATGGACAAACCCACAAGCCCCTCCCTGTACCCACAGGACTTCAACCCCAACGCCCAGAAGCAGCTGCTGATGCCCAATCAGCCCAACAAGGGCTCTCCCAAGGCGGGGGCCGGCAGCTACATGCCGGGGCCCGCCGGACACCCCAACATGATGGGTCACCCGGCTCCGGGGCCACCTCTTAGCCACCCGCCGGCGCCAGGGGCCCAGGCCTCGGCTGCCATGCTGAACTACAACAACACCAAACCTCTGTCGCACTTTGAGGCGGGGCCTGGACCGCCGCGGCCCCCCAACACTCAGAGTCAGAACAAGGCGGCCCTGCTGTCGCTGCTCAGACAGCAGCAGCAGATAAAGCAGAAGAACTTCCGCCAGCATTTATCCCACACACAGGTAAGACCCCCCGCTAACAACCTACCCTCCCTCTAACGCAGCGGCACATCTACAACCTAACAGCCAATAAGCTTTACCATATATCTAAACATACTGAGTGTTACTGTGCAGTATGTATCAAAGAGTTTTACATATGAAGATTTTTCTACAATAAATTATTTATATTCTGTCAGGTGTGCAGAGACTTTTTCAGTTTTTGATAGAGTATTAAAGTGAAAACAGTTTTCTAGCAATTTTAAGTTTAACTGCAGCACAAATATTTTGTTGTAAAAGATAAATTAATATTTATTATGAATGGTTTCATTATTGAGCGAAATGAAGCCATTATTGTTTTAGCCATAATCAGCAGCTCTGTTTGGGAATATTCTATGAAAGAACATTTTATTAAATTTCCCATGTCTAATAATAATAATAATAATTCCAGTGTTTTCCCTATAATATTCAGGCCTGCCGGGTCGCCCAGCCATTGAGAAATCCCCGACAAGCCAAAAAAATATTTCTTCAGTGTCAAAAATAACACTAAATATCCATTCATTTGGAAATCAGTAGTGTTTAGGAGCCTGTTCTGAAACATGAGTCAACCTCTGTGTTGTAGCGTAGCTGCTTTTTAACGAATACGACGGTACGTAAAATGTGGCGTAGCAGGTGAGTGAGAGAGCGAGCAGCAGAGGAAGAGGTGAGCAGGAAGTTAGAAGTAATAAACGCTGTTAATGCAGCTTCATCAACTGCTGAAGACCCCAAAACCTGAAGACGCTTAACAGAGAAATGTGTGTCTGCAGAGTCTGATGACTTTTACTCAGCGTGTCTGATTGACATGTGAGTTGTTGTGTTTGTGTCTGTTGTTGTGTGCAGTAGTGTGTTGTTGTGTGCAGTAGTGTGTTGTTGTGTGCAGTAGTGTGTTGCTAAAGTTCAACATGTGGTTTGACTTTCTCAGTTTGTACTGTTAGAAGATGCTAACTGTAGCATCTGTGCTAACATCACAGTTTTATAACAATAACAGCTGTACAGACTGATCAGAGTGTAACCAGGCAGCACATTCCTGCACTGTACTACACACACACACACACACACACACACACACACACACACACACACACACAGAGGCCTCCATCATGCTTCAGTCCACCGTTCTGAATGAAGCTTCTCCGGCTTCTTTGTACGAAGCCTTTTAAACATTTTTAAACTGAATTTGTGTTGCATGTAACTGATTTTCTGTCTTTATATTTTGGGAGTGAAATCATGTTTAAATTTGACAAATACTGGACATCGAAAGGTATTTAATGAATGAACCCAGAGTCGGTTCCTCACTCCCACACAGCTGTAGAGGCCTGAAATGTTGGAGAGTTTTGCTTCTTTGGACCTTAAACGGTTATTTATTTAAACCACATGAAGGAGAAAACGACTCAAACACATCTGACACATGTTACATGTTATTTTATGTCAAATCTTCATCTGAAAAGTAACTAAAGCTGTCAAATAAATGTAGTGGAGTAGAAAGTGTAAAGTAGCATCACATGGAAATACTCAAGTAAAGAACAAATACCCTAAAATTGTAATTAAGTACAATACTTGAGTATAAATGCATTTAGTTACTTTCCACTGCTGCATTTAAATAATTGAAACCAGCTAAAGATGAAGCGACTCTGCAGCTTCTCTCGGCTTTACGGAGCTTTATAACGGTCAGCTGTTTGTTAAAGCTGATGATGTGTCAGTGTTGTTGTTCGCTACTCATTTCTGATGAGAACTAGTGAACAAAACTAACAGTTAATGCAGGTTTAAAGTGTTAGTTAATAGTTGAGTAGCTGCTGATGTACTAATGAGCCTCACTAGCAGTGCAGCTAAACATGTAAAGTTTGTCTGAAAGGTCAGGAGGTCATTAAAACGATTGGGTAACATGAATATCCTGAGTGTATTTCATGTCAAACTGGTCTGTGGTGGTTGTGGTTTCAGTCCCAACAGGTGCAGATGAAGACCAGTACACAGTTTGTCTCAGTGGTGAGTGGAGGTGAAGTCGGTCTGCAGCAGGGAGGCCTTTTGTTCAGCTGCTCTGCTTCAGACCGGCCTGGGCCCCACGCTTTAACATCCACCGACTGTGTGTGTGTGTGTGTGTGTGTGTGTGTGTGTGTGTGTGTGTGTGTGTGTGTGTGTGTGTGTGTGTGTGTGTGTGTGTGTGTGTGTGTGTGTGTGTGTGTGTGTGTGTGGGTCAAGCAGCTGGTTGCTAAGGCTCACACAGGGGGGTGAAGGGAGGCGATGACAAAGCAGCCTTTCATATTCTCTCTCTCTCTCTGTATTTAAATATAGCTGCTGCTGCTGCTTGTATTTTTCCTCTCAGCAGACGGGACGCTCTGTTCCTGCTGCACGTTACACTTTATTATCACAACTGTTGATCACTGACTCTGCACATTAAACTTCTATAAACTTTACTTTTTGTCCTGTTTGCAGTGCGGCCTAAAAAACAAAATACAAGTCAGTGTAAAACTTTCAGCCTGCCTTCAGGTTACGTGTGGATATTCAGGCTGTTCAGAGGATTCTTACTGACGTTTCCTCTGCTGCCACCGTCAGGTTCTGTCCTACAGTTTTATATCATGGCTGTAATGAACACGTCGGCCTCTAGATGCTGCTAGTCAGCCTTTAAATGTTTGGTGTAGTTAAAATAAACCCTGCAGAGATTTACACCGTGTTGACATGCTGGAAAAAATAGTGAAAAAGTTCTTCAGTTCTTCCCTTGAATCCTCCTCAGAGCTCTGCAGCAGTGATGAAGAGTTGCAGACATGTTAGAGGGTTGATGTTGTGCTGCTGATGAGCATTAATGTGCTTTATATTAGTCAGTAGTTTAGAAAATCAATCGCTGATATCATCAATATCTATAAAGGAAACCTTTTCAAATATTGGCTGGTTATATCCTCTGAAATGTAAAAGCTTTGTAACTTGTGACGTGCGTCTGTCTTTATTTTAGATATTTTATCTATAGATGGTTGATACAAATATTTTATTGATAGAACAGCTTTCAGAACAAAAATACAAAGCTCTTTATAAGAAGAAAAACCCAGTGCAATTAAATAAAACCAGGCAAATAAAAATAAATAATATTTAATTGAATAAAATAAACCCAGATAAAGTTGGAGAAAATAGTGAATAAACAGAAAAGACATAAAACTTTGGACTAAAAATATAAAGAAGTTTTACCCTGTAAACATCCTCGTTGTGATTTCAGTCCAAACGCAATCTGTTTTTACATGATTATAATAATAAATATAAATATATTTGTATCATACATACAATTCACCTCAAAGTGCTTAACATATAATACATACATTATTATTATTATTATTATTATTAATACATAAAAACACATTTAAAGTTGCAGGTGAACAATTTTAAATGCAATAAAAAGAGTAGAAAATAAAAACATTTGAGTTAGATTCAGTAAAATAAAGCTTCTGTCTTTTCAGGAACGTGTTGACAGATTTCATTTCCAAAGGTTTTAAAAAGAGTTTCAGGTTTCCTGTAGTTGTTTGTGTCACATGATAATAAGACACACCTGTCCTCAGGTGCTGGAAACATTCACACCTACATCGTCTTTATTTCCGTCTCTAACAGGACCAGAACACCTACCCGGCTCCTCCACACGGCCCGGGTCCCGCCAACGCCATGACGTCGGCGCCCGGAAACAACGCCATGTCAGCCCAGCCTGGGGCGAATGCCATGGCAGGTAACCACGGTAACGCAGCGTACCTGAGCAGCCAGGCGGCGGTGGCGGCGGCACTGAAACAGCAGCAGCAACAGCAGCATCAGCAGCAGATCCTGGAGCAGCAGAAGCAGCAGCAGCAGCAGTACATGCAGAGACAGCAGCTCATGGCTGAACAGGTGAGTTAACACCTGTGACACCGACCAATCAGGTGAAGCCGTGACACCGACCAATCAGGTGGAGCCGTGACACCCACCAATCAGGTGGAGCCAAACAAACATTACATCTGCACTTAATATCTGTTCAAACTCACATAAATAATAAAATTAGATGAGACAAGTAGGTGATTGATGGATATTAATTGATAACCATTCATCCAGTAATCATTTATCTCTGCTTCCAGCGTCTCCTGCGTTCATGTTTTATATCCTTGCTCAGAGAATATCTTTAGATTTTGGATTGTTGTTCAGACAGAAAAGTGATTTGAAGACGTCACCATGAACATTTTTCTAACTTTCAGCAAAATTCATGACTTTGAATGAAAATGACGGCGTCTGCATGATCTGTGTAGATCTGAAGAGTTTTTTTTTTGCTACAAACCGGCAGTGTCTTGATGCACGTTTACTCTCCAGAAAAGCAGCAGTTGTATCAGATTTTCTCAGTTATCAAAGCATCTGTAGTGTTAAAGCAGCCAGCGGACTTTAACTGCTGCCGTCCTCACGTGTAGCAGAAAGGAGGAGAGAAACGTTGAGGAGGAAAGTGTCCAGCAAAAGGTACAAATCAGATACAAAGGTGAAATCTTTCTACAGACCAAAGGACAGAAAAAATGATATGTATATTATGGAGTGAGGAGCACCTGCTGCCTGCTGTCACCTTTTTCCATCCACTTGAGTTTGCAGATATGATGAATGAAAAATATTTGATTGCAATTAAACAAACTTGATATCAGTCGGAGTAGTTTTGATAACAGCGGAGTTCATCAGTTTAAAGCTGCAGTGACTCTGAGAGGAAGATGATGCGAGTGTTTGAACACTAGAGGGAGCTGTGATCTAACAGCTGTGTTCATCAGCTGGACTCTGCATCAGGATCTGAGGACGTCTGACGGTCTCATGCTTCTCTCATGTCTCCATGTGAGCTGTGATATAATCCTGGTAATGACTGGTAGTCCTCCCAGTAACATGTTGTATAGGAAACTGTAAACTGAAATTTAAAAAACATTTTGGGGGCAACTTTTGCCTCCATCGACTAAAAACTTTTTTTGGGGCCCTTTTAAAACATAATTAGTGCATAAAGTTGTTGATTTTAATGTGAATGAGTCCAGATTAAAATGCAGACAGTCAGACAGTCATCACCTCCTCAGCAATAAATATCCACATGAAAAATAAAACCATGCAGACAGATTCCCTTCAAACAACTAAATACTTCTTAACCCGTTTACTTCCTTCAACAAAGTCACGATTAACTTTTAACTGTCCAGAATGTTTGTGAGGAAGAGGAGAGTCGTCTTCCTCACCTCTTCAACACCAAGCCTACTCTACTCTACTCTACTCTATCCTACTCTACTCTATCCTACTCTACTCTATTCTATCCTACTCTACTCTATCCTACTCTACTCTATCCTACTCTATTCTGTCCTACTCTATTCTATCCTACTCTACTCTATCCTACTCTACTCTATCCTACTCTACTCTACTCTACTCTACTCTATTCTGTCCTACTCTATTCTATCCTACTCTATTCTATCCTACTCTACTCTACTCTATTCTATCCTACTCTACTCTATCCTACTCTACTCTACTCTATTCTGTCCTACTCTATTCTATCCTACTCTACTCTATCCTACTCTACTCTATCCTACTCTATTCTATCCTACTCTATTCTATCCTACTCTACTCTATCCTACTCTACTCTACTCTATCCTACTCTATTCTATCCTACTCTACTCTATCCTACTCTACTCTACTCTATTCTGTCCTACTCTACTCTATCCTACTCTACTCTATCCTACTCTACTCTACTCTACTCTACTCTACTCTACTCTATTCTGTCCTACTCTATTCTATCCTACTCTACTCTACTCTATTCTATCCTACTCTACTCTATCCTACTCTACTCTATCCTACTCTATTCTATCCTACTCTACTCTATCCTACTCTACTCTACTCTATTCTGTCCTACTCTACTCTATCCTACTCTACTCTATCCTACTCTACTCTACTCTACTCTACTCTACTCTACTCTACTCTACTCTATTCTGTCCTACTCTATTCTATCCTACTCTACTCTATTCTATCCTACTCTACTCTATTCTATCCTACTCTACTCTATCCTACTCTACTCTATCCTACTCTATTCTATCCTACTCTACTCTATCCTACTCTACTCTATCCTACTCTACTCTATTCTGTCCTACTCTATTCTATCCTACTCTACTCTATTCTATCCTACTCTACTCTACTCTATTCTATCCTACTCTACTCTATCCTACTCTACTCTATCCTACTCTATTCTATCCTACTCTACTCTACTCTATTCTATCCAACTCTACTCTACTCTATCCTACTCTACTCTATCCTACTCTACTCTATTCTATCCTACTCTATTCTATCCTACTCTATTCTATCCTACTCTACTCTATCCTACTCTACTCTATCCTACTCTACTCTACTCTATTCTATCCTACTCTACTCTATTCTATCCTACTCTACTCTATCCTACTCTACTCTATCCTACTCTACTCTATCCTACTCTACTCTATTCTATCCAACTCTACTCTACTCTACTCTATCCTACTCTACTCTATCCTACTCTACTCTATCCTACTCTACTCTATCCTACTCTACTCTACTCTACTCTACTCTATTCTGTCCTACTCTACTCTATCCTACTCTACTCTATCCTACTCTACTCTACTCTATCCTACTCTACTCTATCCTACTCTACTCTACTCTATCCTACTCTACTCTATCCTACTCTACTCTATCCTACTCTACTCTATTCTATCCTACTCTACTCTATCCTACTCTACTCTATCCTACTCTACTCTATCCTACTCTATTCTATCCTACTCTATTCTATCCTACTCTACTCTATCCTACTCTACTCTACTCTATCCTACTCTATTCTACTCTACTCTACTCTATCCTACTCTACTCTATCCTACTCTATTCTATCCTACTCTACTCTATCCTACTCTACTCTATCCTACTCTACTCTACTCTATTCTATCCTACTCTACTCTATTCTATCCTACTCTACTCTATCCTACTCTACTCTATCCTACTCTACTCTATCCTACTCTACTCTATTCTATCCAACTCTACTCTACTCTACTCTATCCTACTCTACTCTATCCTACTCTACTCTATCCTACTCTACTCTATTCTACTCTACTCTACTCTATCCTACTCTATTCTATCCTACTCTACTCTACTCTATCCTACTCTACTCTATCCTACTCTACTCTACTCTATCCTACTCTACTCTATCCTACTCTACTCTATCCTACTCTACTCTATTCTATCCTACTCTACTCTATCCTACTCTACTCTATCCTACTCTACTCTATCCTACTCTATTCTATCCTACTCTATTCTATCCTACTCTACTCTATCCTACTCTACTCTACTCTATCCTACTCTATTCTACTCTACTCTACTCTACCCTACTCTACTCTATCCTACTCTACTCTACTCTATTCTGCTCTATTCTATCCTACTCTATTCTATCCTACTCTACTCTATCCTACTCTACTCTATCCTACTCTATTCTACTCTACTCTACTCTACTCTATCCTACTCTATTCTATCCTACTCTACTCTATCCTTCTCTACTCTACTCTATCCTACTCTACTCTACTCTATCCTACTCTATTCTATCCTACTCTACTCTATCCTACTCTACTCTACTCTATCCTACTCTATTCTACTCTACTCTACTCTATCCTACTCTACTCTATCCTACTCTACTCTATCCTACTCTACTCTACTCTATTCTGCTCTATTCTATCCTACTCTATTCTATCCTACTCTACTCTATTCTGCTCTATTCTATCCTACTCTACTCTATCCTACTCTACTCTATCCTACTCTATTCTATCCTACTCTACTCTATTCTATCCTACTCTATTCTATCCTACTCTACTCTATTCTATCCTACTCTATTCTATTTTCTGTTTTTCAGTAGTAGAGGTGTCAGCTGTCTTTGCCGTCTTGTTTGCGTTGGAGACGTTCAGGACTCTGGTTGTTGTCGTTGGTAACAGTTGAGTGTTTTTAACGAGGTGGTGGTTTATCACTGCAGGTGCAGGACTGTGTTACCATAACAACAGGGCTGTTTATGTCAGTGTGTGTTAGAGACAGAAATGGAAATTAAATGAAGGTTTAATGTAGGATTAGGATATTGACCCAAACTGCTGAATATAAAATAATTTTTTTCTAAATCTGGGGGGAAGTTTTGCTCCTTGTTCTCAGTTTTTTGGGGCATTTTTGGCCTCCGTTACGTTCCAACACTGACAGTAAAGGTGGATTTCACTCCTTTTTCTCCTTCATTACTCAAAATGTCAGTTTCTCACATACATCCGTACATGTTTGAGCTGTAATCTGATCTGGAATACGAGAGTGAACGACGCTCTTTAATATGTTGTTTCTGCTGTGAGATTTTGCACCTCTGCTCATTTGCTGATTTAATTTAATAAAAGTCAAATAGTTCTGTTTTATAACTCTGCAGGAATCACTGCTGTTGTGTGAGATATTAGTTTAATGTGTCCTGTGGGTTTATAACATGACGTCTGATGAGTCGTGTGTCTGTTTGTTTCCGTCCAACCAGGAGAAGCAGCGGCAGCAGGACCAGCAGCTGCAGAGACACCTGACCCGACCTCCCCCCCAGTACCAGGACCAGCCGGGACAGCCGGCCAATCAGAACCCCTTCCCACAGCAGCCAGTCAACCAGTTTACAGGTAAGACTGCAGGAGTTCAGATCAGACACGCTTCAGTTTGTACATCAGCATCATATTAAACAAGAGGACATAAACTACCTGCCAGACAGAATCCAGGGTATTAAAATCAATCCTGCTCATTGATCGTATTCAACATAACATATCCAGAGACAGTGAATGAAAAACCAGCTCAGTATCAGCAGCACAGCATCCTTTAATGATCTGGTGCATAAATTCATCTAAATATTGATTAAATATGGATCTGACAGTTAAATAACAGCTGTAGCTGCTAAACTTGACACTTTATTTTTCAAGAGCTTGAAAAGTTCCAGTGGTTTTATGAGACTGTGTTCTGTTTGTTAAAGTCAGGATGCATCTTCTAAAAATAATGCAAAAATTATGTTTTCTCTTAGAATAATGATAAATATTCAACGTTTCATATATTCAGGTTGCAGCAACAAGTTTGAATATAAATAATCTTTCAAAATGTTTCATTCTTCTGCTTTTTGAGACAATAAAAACTGAAAACATCTTAGTTGAACCTTTTATTCTTTTGATTTAATTTAAAATAAAACTTAAATATTGTGCATTGAGAGGTTTATGCAGTTTACTCAATGACAAGATAATAAAATGAAAAACTTCACTCTAAAGCCATAAAACCAACAAATTAATTCACAGTGGAAATAAAAAGAATAACTTGAATTAATAGCTGCGTGTTTCAGCTTTTAATTTATTAGTATTTAACTTTAAACTGAATGTTTTTCTTTAGTGTTATTTTATGGTTATTTTAATGTTTCCTTGTTCCTGGTTAGTTTCTGTCGGTGAAATGAAGGCAGTTTTATGTGACTCGTCTGTGTCATTAGAATATTATCAGAGCAGGTTGTTGTTGTTGTGTCACTCGTGACAAACATTCCTCTGTCTGTCGTATTAAATGTGTAAATAATTCTCACCACTGATTTGAATGGAAAATGACGGCAGCTGCACAGTTCTGATGAACTGTTGAGTCTGTTTGTTCTCAACCAGCCAAACACTGATAGATGTGTCTGTGTTTGAATATTGATAAAGAGATTAATCATTTACAGCTACTGCTGGATTATAATAACTGAGACTCGATCAAAGCAGCGTTTACAGAAATCTATTAAAACAGCAGCAATATGTCATCAATAACATCCTGTTGAGAAGATGAACATTAAAACAAGGATTTTAAGTTTCTACGTTTGAAAAGACGACGAGCTTTAAGTTTTCTGATGAAGGTTTACTTCTGATAAATAAAACAAACAAACAAACAAACAAACAAACCTCTCATTGTCTGACTGCTCGTTTCTTTACAGCTTCCTCTCAGCCAATGGGCAGTGTCGGTTCGATGGGAGGCCCCGCCCCCGGATCCCAGCGCATGTTTCCTCAGAATCAAGGCATGATGGGTATGAACCTGGGTCAGGGCGGGGGGCCGGCAGGTGGTGTGGCTCCGCCCCCGGCGGGTAGTCAGGCTGACCTCAGTCTGTCGTCCTGCGGTGGTGGAGGGGGCGGGGCCGGCGTGGACGTCCAGCAGGTGCTGTACAACAACATGAACCTTCACCCCTCCCACCAAGGCCACCCGCCCCCGCAGGCCGGCCTGCAGCGCCAGCCTCTGGGCTCCATGACGGCCCCCTACAGGCAGAGTCTTCTGGCTCAGCAGCAGCAGCACCTGAAGGCGCAGCCCAACGCCGCCATGTTGAAGCAGCAGCAGCTGGCGGCCGCCGCCCGCATGCCGGGCGCCATGCAGAACAGTATGGGGGGTAACCTGCCCGGCTCCATGCCCGGCGGCATGCAGGGCGCTCAGAGCGCCGCCTGGCAGCAGCAGCTCGCCAACCAGCCGCCCTCCAGTAACGCCAACCTGCCCCCCAACGCCTTCAGCAACAACCCCAACGCCTTCCACATGCAGCAGTCTCGCATTCCCAAGATGCCACCCGGCGCCGGAGCCTTCGGTGCCAACCCCGGCGGCCGGCCGATGGGCGGTCTGAACCCCGGGCAGCAGATGATGCAGACAAACATGGCTGCCACCCAGCAGAGGGCGCCGCCCAACCCTCAAAGCCTGGGCCAGCCGATGGCCAACCAGCAGCAGACTCAACAACAACAGGCCAATCAGAACCAGGCCGTCCTCCCCGACCTGGCCGCGTTCGGACAGCCGCAGGGCAACGGTCGCCAGGGACTGCAGTGTAACCAAGGATACCAGGTGAGCAGGACTGCCAATCAGCAGCAGCAGCAGGTGTCGTTCGGCTACAACGTGGCGTCGGGGAGTTTCGCCCCCGAGAGCGAGCTGGTGGACTCGCTGCTGAAAGGTCAAAGCACGCAGGAGTGGATCGCCGACCTGGACGAACTGCTCGCCAGCCACCACTAGTTCCACACCTGCCTGCACCTGCTGAGACGCTGCACTGCTGCACCTGCACTACGCAAACACCTTGAACAAGATGAACGCAGGGCGGCTCCGTTCTGATCTGTCCATGTTTGTTAAAGATCCAGACAGGAAGTGGTGTGTTAGAGAGAAACGAGCAGCAGTCAGCTGATGGTGAATGTCTGTGAGTTTGTTGTGAACATCCTGCTGGCTGCTAAACTCATGAAGGTTGTTGGTTAATGTGTTGTTTTTCCTCCCCTGTATGACGGGACCAGATTATGTCCCGACACAGTTTGGTTTACCTGCTGGTGGAAAAGACATCAGAGGGCCGTCAGAGCCTCCATATTCTCACTGTTAGAGGTTTTTGCTCAAAGACACTTGGGTAGAGCAGAGCCAGATCCTGGAGGTTTAAAATAAATGAAAACCATCTCCGGTCAGAAATACAAGCAGTTCAGTCACAGATGAGCTCACGTTCTGAGTCCACTTCATTCCAAAAGCACCGAGACCTTCTATGAGTCATCTGATTGGTCCGTTAGATCCACAGAGCAGGAAGTTCCTGCTATAAAACATCAGTTCATCAAACTGAGAGTCAGAGTTCTTTAGGACCAGTTTTAAAGTCAGCTGAACAGTTCAACTAGTGTCATCCTCTTGGACGTTGCAGTGTTTTCATATATTAGCTTCAATTATTCAATCAATCAATCAATCAATCAATCAGTGTGTCCTGATTCCACACTGTAAACACTATGGAGATATTGATCGGGAGGTTTTGACTTTATAAAACAAACTGAACCAAAAACGATCGTTCTGGACGAAGAAATGACAGAAAAGCAATATATTTTTTTTATTATTATTATGATATTGAAATGAATCATAAGATGAAGGTTTGATTGATTAATAACTGCTGATTGATTAAATAACCAGACAGGAATGTTTGGTTTCGTTTAAATTAGTTGAATTTTAAAAACTGACAGTTTTTCATCATGTTGATGAAAAAACAATCTATAAACAAACTTAATGTCCTAAAACATTCAGATTTAAAGGTGTATTCACAACAGGAAGACGAGGAAGACGAGGGTCCTGCGCTCTACGCTGCAGTCTTCATCACTCTGGGTTTTTCATCCTACAAGTTATAACGCTGATGTCACTCGCAGCAGATTTCTACGTTTCAGAGACTCAAACTGTTTTCTAACAGACGTGGAAGCTGCGTCTGCCTGCTGATGAACATCTTCATCAGTCCAGGTAGACGTTATTAGTTTAACATCTGATAGTTCCAGCGGTGATCAGCAGCAGGTCAAAGTTCAACACGTTACAAAGTAAAAGCTTGTGAATACGCCTTTAATGGATGTCAATCAAGTAGCAACTTCACCAGCAAAAAACAAAAACAACAACAAAATGACAAAAAACATCATTTAATTTCTCGTCTTTTAAACTGACTTCAGTTTTTCTTCCAGCCGTGTTCATTCGTCTCTGCAGCAGGTAACAGGTTAACAGCTGTTCCAGCTCCTCTAACGCGGTTACTTCCTGCTGTTCTTTGTCAAACGTGACGGTAAAGTAAAGTAAAGTAGTTCTAACGGGCATTTTTCACTATTCTGTCATTTTACAGACACTAATCTTCAGATTAATCATCATTTAATTCATCAATCCAGTAGTTTTACATGTGCAGGAAGAATTAATTGAAGTTTTTCTACAGAGAGACGCTGCAGAGTTCAGACACGTTAGTCTGAATTATTATTCACAAACACACAAATGACATCTTATTTTGAAAAGTTAAAGTTCAAACAAGGAACAACTCAAGGTGTTAAACACACTGCAGCGTTTACACAGAGGAGTCAAACTAACACACACACACACACATACACACACACACACACACACACACACACACATAAACACACACACACCTGCAGCATCTCAAACCTCGGCAGGTTGAATCTTAAATTCCTTCAGCAGCGATGAATCGATCCAGATATTAACTCACATTATTATTATTACTTCAACTCATTTTAAAGGACCATTCTGCTGTTTTTTCATATTTTACACAGTTTTACTTCAATCACAAACATTTTATATCACTGAATGTTTTCCAGAACGTCCTGTTGTGTGTTTCTGGAGATTTGAATGCGTTAAAACTCATTTCAGTTTAAAGAATCAACTGGTAGATGATCCATCACATCATGTCCTTTTACTGTTTGTATTTTTGTCTCAGTTACATCAAGTAGATTTTCATACTGTAGGGAAATATATGGAAACATACGCTGCTGGGAAGATGATATATTTATATATTTAAATATCTCAAACACAACAGGCTTTGTTCATGGAAATGAGCTGCAGTCATATAAAGTGATTTTATAGGAACCAGACTGTCGGCGTCAGCGTGAGAGAACGACGTCAGTCAGTCAGTCAGTCAGTCAGTCAGTCTGACAGTCAGTCAGTCAGTCAGTCTGACAGTCAGTCTGACAGTCAGTCTGACAGTCAGTCAGTCAGTCGGTCAGTCAGTCAGTCAGTCGGTCTGACAGTCAGTCAGTCTGACAGACAGTCAGTCAGTCAGTCAGTCAGTCTCCGTCTCTTCCTGCAGACTGATCAGTTATCAACCAAGTATTTAAAGAAACTGTAAACAGGTTCTTTTAATACTTTGTTTGGTTTTTCTCCTTTAAAGTAATTAAAATGTGTAAAAACAGCGACATGGTCCTTTATAAAGATCTCAGTTAGAAGTTTTATTTCAAGAAAAAAGTCTAATCTTGACAAGAGAAGCAGCAGCAGATGAGACAGGAAGTGATGATGTTTCTAACTACTAACGAGGTATTTGTTCACCAGTGATCTGCTGTGAATGTGAGCTTCATGCAGCAGAGTCCAATCAACCATATTTCACTTCAATCAACAGTTAAACGCTGTTGAACCGACGGTTATGAAGAATAAACCGTCAATCACAAGAACTGAGCTCATCAGCTGACACTCAAACGTTTTGTGGCTTTTTGTTGTAGGTTAAATGTAAACAGGAAGTGATGAAACACTCTGTAAGGTAGTTTTGGTTCTGACTGTTTGATGTAACGCTGTCTTCCTTTCAGACTGGAAAACTGACATTTCCCGTTTTTTCTCTCTCGATGTTTTAGTTACTCAGTTACTGAACGGAAGATTCATCTGCAACAATTTTCATAATTCATTCATTTTCAAGCAAAAAACACCAAACATTTGATGGTTCCAGGTTCTTAAATTTGAGAATTTGCTGCTTTTTTTGTTCTCACATGATATGAAATGTTGGGATGAATCTGCACCTGTATTTTATTTTGAAAATCTCTCTCACAGTTTAATTTCAGAAATGTTTTTCCGAAGTTTCCTGCCTGTTTAGATGAAACGTGACCTTTAACGAAGCGTTAAAGCTTGATGACGTCACATCAGACGGCAGACGGACGCAGGTTCTCATGATGTTAATTAGTCGGACTCGTCGCTTTACGTCCGTGTGGACGGTTATTAACTCTTCATCGTCTGTTTACTGATCCTTCCTGACATTAAGGTCCAGCCGTTAAGGTGGAACTGTGAGCCGGTCGCTCTATCTACTGTACTGTTTGACTCGTGTTTGCAGACATGTTGTTGTGTGTTTTTTTTTTTTTATTTGTAATGTTATTATTGATTAACGATCGCTTTGGGGCTGGTTTCATGTTCTTCATCCAAATCGCTGCCGAACCTTCAGCTTCCAGCCTGCTCAGCCTGCCGGCTCTTCTGGTCTCAACTGTTGTGAACGGGCTCTGTGTAAATGTCTATAAATATATTTTTTTGTATGTAAGCCTTTCCTAATGATCTGGAGAAGATAGATGTTATTTTTATATATTGCAGCGGAGTTTTTGTAAGTATTTTATACTTTTGATATGGTTCTCTGTAAAACAAGAGTATTATGTAAATATAGTTCTTTAGAAACTAGTTTGTCCTCCGGTGTCTTTTCTCTCTGTGTGTCTTTATACTGGCAGCAGTGGTTCCCAACCTGCGGCTCGGGACCCTTCAAGGGGTCACAACATGTTTCTGACTCTACTGAATACTTTAACTTCTGTCCAGCTGAAACCATTCATAGTAAATTTATAGAAAATGAATTGTTTTATTTACTTTTCAAGCAGAAACGCTGCTTTTCTCCAGTTTCTGTCGTTTTAAACTGAACAATCAACTGTTGGTTGAACAAAACATTTGAAAACTTGATTTTAATCTCTGGAGAAACAAACATTAATAGTTACAAACATGTTTTATAAATAAACAAATCCAATAATTCAGCTGATTAATTAATAACCAGAATAATTAAACACATCTGTGATTCCTAAAAGTTTTATTCTAGAATCAGAATCAGCTTCACTGGATGAAAATAAACACAAACTAAACAAACACGTCGCTGCGTTTAAATAAATATTTGTTCATTTTTCACTGTAAACAGTTTGTTTTGACAGATTTCTGCATATTAATTAAACTCAAAGTCTTTCCAGCTGCAACGATTAGTTGATGGACTGAAAATTAATCACCAGTTATTTTACTAATCGATCAATAATTTTGAGTCGTTTCTTAAGAAAAAAAGTCCAAATTGTCTGATTCATGTTCTGAACTGTGAATATTTTCTGGTCTCTTTGACGTCTTTGGGAAACTTGGATCCACATTTTTCAGGATTTTCTGACATTTTATAAACCAAATAACTAATCAATGAATCGAGATAATAATCAACAGATTAATCAACAATGAGAATAATTATTAGTTGCAGCTCTAATTGTCTCCATCAGGAGAAAATAAATAAACATCTCCATTAAAAACACGTTCATTAAGAAAACGTCTGCAGACACGGAGCTGAAAATAATTAGAGAGACGTTCAGAAAACATTCACTCACCTCACAGGTCATCATAAGAGCAGTAACCTCAGGGCTCCTCTCACAGAGAGCAGGTCCAGACTGAACTACAGAGACCAACATTCCTCCATCAGCAGCTCTCGCTGACAGAATGAAGGAAAAACGTCCCTGAAACAGGAAGTAACCTGGAGGAGAAGCAGAGTGTAGCTGGACGTCAGCTGCTCTGACCTGCTGGGTTGAGAGAGAAGGAAACAGACACGTCTCACTTTAAAAAAACAACATTACAAACCTGCAAAATAAAGATTTATTCTTCAATCTGGCAAAGACTGAACAGCAGCGTGTTATAAAAAACACAGTTTTCACTGTTTCGTTGCTATAAAAGGTCATAAAGCAGAAAACGGTTTCTAGAGAAACGTTTCCTCTGAACCTTCATCTGAGGAAACATCTGTCAGGTCTTTCATCAGGAACCCAGACGAACATTTAAAGAGCTTTAATCTGCTGTAATCACACATTGTCACACAGAAGGACTGAATTTTGTCCTCCATCACTTCCATTGTGAGTTTATTATGAAGGGATCTTCTAAAGGTCAGTATGAACAGGAGGAAAAACAGCTTTAATGATCATTTGAGCTCCTGAACGTTGGTTTAAGACTCGCTGGAAGAAATGTTCTTTAGCTCTGAGGTTGAATTTACACAAATAATGTGATGATCTGTCAAAATAATAATAATAAACTCACAGTGATGTGAAACATCTGCATGTTATATTGTAAACAAACCATCTGTAATGTTACTGCTCAGACATGTTTTTAAATGATTGGAGTCTATTTATAATCTAATTGATCATCTATAAGTCTCATTATTAGTATGAGTTAGTTGGCTGGTGGCTCTTCTCAGCTGACTTTCAATTATTGACATATTCAGTCAGTGATTTGTTTATTTTTAACAGACACCATGTGCACCTCCCACAGGACTTCATAACTCATCATCCTCAACCATAACTGACATTTATCCAGTTATTGATTATATCTTTATAACTGCCTATTAAAGTAATGAGTAAATACACATTTAAGAGTTTATTCAGGCAGGATTTTACTGTTTATACATGAGTCACATGATCCCATGGAATATTTTACCATCTAGAAAAGAGCATGACGGCTTAATATAAGCAGTTAAAGTTAGTTAAGACAGAAAAAAGTTAATGAAAATAAACAACCAGCTAAAGGTTTTATGAATGAAGAACAGGTTTATTCTCACATGCACAAACAAACTCTCCGTGGTTTAAGACAAAACTATTTAGGTAACAACAAGCTACAAATCTTTGGTTTCTCAGAGTCCATCTCCAGATGTTCTCGTCCTCCAGACTGACCAGATGTGCTTTAAATACGTACTTTAGTTTGTCTAAAAAAACAAGACGCAAACGTGTTGCAGAGATTTCCTGAAGATCCTGAAGGCAGCAGGTTGTGACCAAACCGACATCTAAAGGCTCCGCGTGCAGCCGACGACACGTATGAGACTCATCCTGTAACGTTACCAGAATACATGCAAACAAACAAACAAACAAACAAACAAAACTAGTGAACTTTGGTTCTAAACAGGCTTGAACTCATTTCTTACAGTGTTGCTGTGTTCAGGACCATCTGACCGGCGTCCTCCTCCAGAACATGTTTATCTGGCTGCTCTAAGAATTATGGGTACATTTTATCATCCAGAGGACGTGTTTGACACCAGATCACATATATGAAGATATTAAAAAGATAAAAGTTCAGAAGGTGGTTTGATGATAATTCACAGCCATCGTGAATATGAACCACTCAGTGTTTATTTAGACTCTCTCTGCTTCCTTTAATGTTAACAAGTCAACAGTAAAGAGGAGAATAAACCACCTTCATCTCTACGAGGCGTCATGTTACCCGCCGCCGTCTCAGCTGGATTCTGTCGTTCATGTCGTGGAAATTTAAAGATGTTTTATTGCAACAGTCGTTCTCTCAGTTTGTTAGACTGAAAGAGAAACTGTAGAAGTTCAGTGTCTGTATTTGCACAAACAATCGAAGCGTATTCGTCACCCTTATCTTAAGTCGTATCCTTCCTCCTCTTCCTCCTTTATCGCCTTTGTCTAAAGAAAATCACACACACACAGTTCACCTTTCAACTGTTGGAAACATTTTCTCAAGAGACGCAGGAAATAAAAAGTCTTACAGCAACGTGCAGTAAAACAGTAACAAGAATATAAGTTCATATTTCAGTTTACACACATAACATCGTTACAGAGATACATTAATATCTATATATATTAATAACATATAACATCTGACACCTTTCATGAAAAGCAAGCAAAGTGTTTCATCAGCAACACTTTTTTGGTTAAAAAATACATATTTGCTATTATTCAAATAGCAGAAGTTCAAATCCAACACATAGAAGCCAAAAACCCACAATTTCATAACCTTCATGTAGATAATGATAAAAATAAAACTTTTTCCTGCTGTGTTTCTTCATCATTCACTTTCATATTTGTTTCCTGTCTTGCTCTCACATCTTCCTCTTTCTTTAGATCTTTATTTCATCTTTTTG